>NC_056729.1:73052042-73063152 GCF_019279795.1 Protopterus annectens
TTTTATTTCATTTGTTAGCTTAGTTAGTCAGGGTGAGCAGTCAGCATGTCGGCAGAGGAGTATGGAAAGCTGACAAGGAGCCAGCTGGCGGAGATGTGCCAGGCTAAGGGACTGTTGCATGGAAACCTGACTAAGGCAGACCTGATTGCAGCCTTGGTTACAGCTGCATCAGAAAACAGCAACCAGGAGGACAATCAGACTGGCAGTGGAGATGTAATACCCTCAGAGAATGGACAGCTCAGCCTTTCTGCAGAGGACTTAAAAATCCAACTGGAGCTAAAGAGACTTGAGTTGGAGGCCAGGCGCTTGGAGATAGAAGCTGAGGAAAAGGGGCAGCGGGGAAGGCATGAGAGGGAAATGCTGACTCTTTGACAGAGCCATGGAGATAATGGGGAAGGGAGTAACTGGACCCCAGAAGCACATGGGGTCAGTGGGTTTCTTCCCCAATTTAGAGAGAAGGATAGTTTTGATGGTTTCATGCATATGTTTGAGAGGCTATGCAAATGGTATGGTGTTGACCAAAGGCTCTGGTTGCAGTTCCTGACCCCCTTACTCCATGGTAAAGCTGTAACTGTTTTGTCAAAAATGTCTGAACGTTGCATGTTTTGATTATACTGCTGTTAAAAAATCACTTGTTAGAATTGTTTAAGCTAACACCTGAAATGTATAGGAAAAAGTTTTGTGAGCATAGATGCAAGGCAGATGAAAGTGTGTGTGAATATGTTGCTGAACTGAGCACTTATTTCCATAGGTGGGTGAGTGGATGTCAGGTCACCACATTTGAAGGGCTGGCAGACCTTTTGGCGAGGGAACAAGCCCTTAGCACTTTGCCTGAGGACATAAGAATCTGGTTAGCTGACAGACAATGTACAACTTCAGATGAGTTGGGGAAGAAGGAAGACTTATATCGGGCAAGCAGGGCAGCCCTGCACAGGAAAGGGACCCCCAGTACTGCTCATGGGTCTGAAGTAACCCATGCTGGACAGCACAAACTGCCCCAACAGAATCTGCCAGTAGCAGGGGAAGCCACTAGTCCAGATACACATCCAGGAGCTAGGGTTAAATATGTTGAATCCAGGAGCTAGGGTTAAATGTTTTGAATGCAACCAGTGGGGCCATGTGGCATACAGGTGCCCACAGAGGCAAGGTGAGGGAGCCAGTAAGTGGGAAAGACAAAATGCCAATAGTAGGTTGTCTTGGGACAACAAGGGTACCAAACTACCACCAGGGGTTATATCCTATTGTAGTGAATGGCAAAGAGGCCATTGCCAAGAGAGACACAGCCTCTGATATAACCATTGCAAAGCCTGCAATGGTTACAGAGGAGCACTACTTGCCTGGGCAGTCTACTCCAGTCAGGGCTTTATGAGGGATCCCATTTCAAATACCTTTGGCTAGGGTTCACCTTGACCGGGAGGGTGGAAAAGGAATCCAGCAAGTAGGTGTGTTTGAGGATATACCTGCAGATGTCCTGATAGGGAATGAATTTGATAGTGCAGTACCCTGTGCTTGTGCAGTTACATGCAGTCAGGACTGGAGACAAGCAGGTAAGTCTGGTAGCCTGGGGGAGACCCAGACAGACTGCATACTTGCAGCCAGGACTAGTGAGGTGGTTACTTCAAGGAGGGAGCTAATCTGTAGCTGTAAGAATGAATGTGAGCCACAGCTGCTTGTGGGTACTGATGGTCCCTTGGACAGAGTGACTGCAAAGGTAGAGGTGAGTAGTAGTACCCAGGCTGACAGCGAGGCACCACTGTCAGAGGATGCCAGACTTCCTATGGAAGGGGAGCTGGAAGGGTTACAAGGAGAGAGTTGAGACCGGCTCAGCTCTCAGACCCTACATTGCAAGGCCTGAGGCAGGTAACTAGGGAGGCACCTGATTCTCAAGGAAAGGGGGAATCTGTTTACTGGGACAAAGGTTTACTATATGGAGAGGGGACCCCTGAGGGAGGGCTAGAAGGTGAGAGAGTACAGCAGTTGGTAGTGCCTAGAACCTACCGTCTGGCACTTCTAGCCATAGCCCATGATATTCCCTTTGCAGGTCATATGGGCATAAACATACAAAGAGTCGTATTATGCAGAACTTCTATTGGTCTGGAATTTCCAGAGACGCAACAGGGTACTGCAGGACCTGTGGGCAGTGTCAAAAGGTAGGCAAGGCAGGAGACAAGGTGAGAGCTCCTTTGCTGCCTTTGCCTGTGATTGAGGAGCCATTTCAGAGGGTAGCTATGGATATTGTGGGTACTCTGAGTACCCCATGTTCCACAGGGAAAAAGTATATCTTAGTAGTAGTGGATTATGCTACACGATACCCTGAGGCGGTGGCTTTGTCCTCCATTGAGGCAGAGAAGGTGGCAAATGCTTTGTTAAAGATTTTCAGCAGGGTTGGTTTCCCAAAAGAAATACTGACTGACAAAGGTGCCAATTTCATGTCAGACCTGCTGGCTTGTCTGTGGAAGTCCTGTGGGGTGAAGCACATGAAGAGCACCCCCTACCACCCCCAGACTAATGGTCTTGTTGAGAGGTTAAACTCTACAATCAAGTCCATGCTACAGGCATTCGCAGATCAGTTTAAGAGGGAGTGGGACAAATATTTGCCCCATCTGTTGTTTGCTTACAGAGAGGTTCCCCAGGAATCCACAGGTTTTTCACCCTTTGAGTTGCTGTATGGGCATAGGGTGAGGGGAACTCTAGATTTAATTTGAGATGAGTGGGAAGGTGAGTGCGAGTCTCACAAGGAGTCTGTTATGGAATACGTCCTAAACCTCAGGACAAGGCTCAGGGAACTCATGGGCTTGGCCCAGGAGAATCTGGCAGAAGCCCAACAACAGAAAAAGGTGTGGTATGACAGGAATGCTCGAGATAGAGAGTATGCTGTGGGGCAGCAGGTAATGGTTCTCATTCCTGTCAGACACAACAAGATGCAAGCAGCTTGGGAGGGACCCTACAAGGTGGTAAGAAAGGTAAGTGATGTTAATCCATAACTTCCCCCATCAACTCATCTATTAGATCATTAGGGTACCCTTTCTTAGAAAACATATCTTTCAATTTCAAACATTCATTCTCAAATGACTACCACAAGGTCACCATATGGGCTACCATGACAAATTGGCCTTTAACCATGGCCCGTTTTTGTGAGAAGGGGTGACTACTACTACAGTGGAGGAAGCTACTGGAATATGTTTTTTATGATAAATTTTTGCTAGGAACCTGTGATATATATTGTCTTTCTTCAGTAAAATGTCCAAGTATGGAATTTCAATATTACTAATAGTGTGTGTGAACTTCAAGAATGACGTTGTGTTATTAATATACTACAAGAATGGTTCAACCTGATCTCATGGTCCCTTCCACAAAATAAATATATCATCAAGGAAACGGGTATATGTATGGCAGAGAGGAAAGAATGGTGAATCCTTTAAAAATTGCCTTTGAGAATTAATGTTTGAAAATGAAAGACATGTTTTCTAAGAGAGGGTACCCTAATAATCTAATAGATGAATTGATGGGGGAAGTTATGGATAAACAGGCATAATGGGTACTTTCTAACAATCTTAAATCCAGTAATCAGAATATAACCAGATCTACTGTTATACTTACTACCATTGCAGGTTCTGTACAGTGCTCAACAGTTATAAGTGGATTGAATTTGAATACCCCGACACGTGCCAGAACAGAACTTCCATTCCAGTTTCACCACTACTTTTTCAAATGATGCATATCATATTAAGAACATCTTGCAAAAAAAAACTGGACGGTATTAAGTGGTGACAGGGATCTTAGGGAGCTTGTGGGGGATAGACCCACGTGTGTATTTAGAAGAGGCTCTAATTTTAAAAAACCTCCTTGAGCAATAGCATCTTCCGTTTACTGGTGGATATATGTATAAATGTGGTAGGTGTAAATTTTGCCCCTATATCTTTGAAGGAAATATATTTACAATTAATAATATGAAGGTGAAAATACACCGAAAATGCTGTTGTAACAGTGAGAAATAGTGGTTTATGTTCTGTTTATATTTTTATGTGGGGAAGACAAAACGTAAACTCAAAAACAGGATTGGGGAACATCTGAGAATTATTAGAGATTGTTGTGAAGTAAATGCACTACCAAAGCATGTCACATTAAACCCAGGACACATGTTTAAATTTATTGTTTTAGAAAGAGGTGGTGCATGGCCCTATTTTTTGGAAAAATTGGAATTAATATGGCAAATGCGCCTGAATTCCATATACTGGCCAGGTTTAAACAAAAGTCTATCTCTAGTCTTTTATTTTATTTATTTATTTTACATTTGTTAACTGGGCTAGTCTGGCTGGATACATGTCCATTTTCAGCAGAGGCCCGAGGAGAAAAGCTCCATTAACATAGTAGTAACTTACAATAAAAACAATCAAACAAAACACAAAAAGCAAAAAAGCAAACAAATTAAACAAAATATATAAACATGAAAGCAGATAAAGGAACAGTTATTATGTAGTTTAGAAAAATGCAGAGGCAGTTAAACAAGAGATAACAATGGAGAGGCAATATTATTCTGTAATAATTGCTAGAGTAAGACTGCTAAGGAATGAAGAGGATTGAAAAAAAAAGTGACATATGGAGAGTCAATAAAAATTACACTATTTACAATTTAGAATAGAACAAGTTGTGCCAGGGCATTAGTATTAGGAAAGAGATTAGCATAGAAGTGATCTGTATATAAGTTAGAAAAGAAGAGATGACAAGATGTAGCGATATAGCATGTAAAAAGGAGGAAATAGGAAGTGTAAAAGAAAAGAAAGAAGAAAATTATGCAAGTCGGTCAGTAGAAGGATAATCAGAAGTAATGAATAACCAGTAGAAGTGAAAGGAGGGGACTGGAAAAGAAGGGAATTCTATGCTGAGCTCAGTCAGGATTAGAGCATGGGCATAGCCAATGGGTTTGGAAATGGTTTCTTATTTGTTTTTTGAAAAGGTGAGATGAGCTTAGGGTGGTCAGTTCTACGGGAAGTTTATTCCAATATGATCCAACAGTATTTGCAAATAAGGAGTCACCTGCTTTATTGTGAGATTTAAGAGTAGTTACTAGAAGCTTGCTGGCTGAGCGAAGGGAAGTAAGATTTTTATATGGGGTGATGAGGTTATTAAGTATGGGTGTATTGGAGGGGTAATGTAGAATTTTATAAGTGATGACTAATTGATGTAGGAGTATTAGGTTCTGAAGTTCTAGCCAGTTAAGTTTTTTTAGATTGAGACAATGGTGAGTACGGAATGGGGAACCTGTGGCAAACCTGGCAATACTATGGTAGGCTGTGTTAAGTTTATGAAGGTTAGCTTTAGAAATATTGATAAAAGATGGAGAGGCATACAATAGTGTGGAGATGAGATGAGTTTGGGCAAGAGACACTCGGGTGGTAGCAGTAAGAAAGGGCTTAAGTCTGCAGAGGGCACCTATTTTTTTATTAACAGTCTTGATGGTTAGATCAATGTGGCAGTCAAAGCTTAGCTGATTGTCTATAGTAACGCCTAGTAGTTTGGTGGAATAGTCAGGTTTAATGATAGTGCCATTACAGGACACAATGGAAAAAGAGATTGGGGCAGATTTAAGGGTTGGGGTGAAAAGTAGTAATTTGTTTTTTTTGGGATTAAGGAGGAGACAGATATTTTGGAACCATTTTTCTGCTGCTGTAAAGACTTTTTGGGTGCCTTTTAAAATTGAAAGCTCTTAAAAGATAGTTTTTTGTACTATTTTTTTTATTTCTTTTCTAATTCTTTCATATTTTATACTGCTTTTATGCTTTTTGTGCATAATTAACTATTTTATTTATACATTCTTAATTTCTTGATACTAATATAGTGTTTATGTGCATATTCATATATTTATATTAGGGGGGTGTGTTTATACATTTGGGCTCCAAGACGATGTCCTCTTTTACTTACATCAATTTAGTGTAAGATGAATCAATACTGTTTCTGATGAAGTTCCTGATAAACTAACTGTTTGGGACGAAAGTGCTTACTCCTCTAAATAAACTGTGTGGATTTACTACTTCCTGCCTGAGTTTGCTTCCCTGCAAAGAATATTGTTTTTGTATTTTTTTGTTGTGGTCAACAGGGTGTGATAGTGACTGTTTCCTTACAGTAGCATTGTTGATGAAAGCTGACTTGAAGTTTAGGCATACAGCCACCCATGAGATGAACAGCTAAAGTGTTTCCAGTTTATAAGGGATGGCCAAGAAAGGATCACTGAAACAGTAAATTAGCCATGTAAATTCATATTATAGTACAGTAGTAGTATTAATACAGCAGTTAAGAAATGAATTCTATAATTCTTAAAAATTGAGGGGGCTGGAAACTCAGACATGATTACTAAGTTTAACATCACTGGCTGCAAAAAAAGCAATTATTTAAAAAAATGGAAATTGAAATATAAACCAACTGTAATATAAGTACTGAATACTGTAAATGAGATAACAGAAGGAGAAGTAGGCTCTTTAGAAAAGAGAAGGAGCAAACTATGTAAAAAAATAAATGGAATGTGTAGGAACAATTCATGCAGAAAAGTATTTAGGAAGAAGAGTAAAATTTAAGGGATGACAGGAAATGAGCAAGTTATGTGATGGAGTAAATGTATATTGCTTGAAAACGAAATTTTTTTAGGGTTTGTTTTCTTTTCTTTGATATGTACATATGTCATTTTTAAAAAGTCATGTTTAATAAAGATGTTAAAAAAATGTCTATAAGTGAAGATTACAAAATGACACTGTATACTACCACCTGATACAATTTCATGAAGAAAAGCAGAAGAAACCTGGATTGTGCTCTACTAAATAAATTAACTGAAAACTGAAAGAAAGACTATGGAGACTGTTTGGGGGGGGGCTTTAAAAAAAGGAACAACAGTAACAAATGAGGTACTACAGAAGTATCTACTTTTTGATTTTTAATACCAGATGTGTTTTCAAGGATAAAAAAAGCACAGATGCACTTTCAATATGAGAAAATATAAAAATAAGGTCAGGGGAAGAGGACAAAAGAAGGGAATATACAGCAGGTCTTATTACGCAGGCCAAGAAGAGGGCAGACAGGAACCAGCTGAAGTTTTGGTGCACAAAATCATAATGTTCTGAATTTTACATTCAGAAATCCAGATAGAAAATTATACTGCAAGGCATAAAACGTAGAATGACTACAGAGAAAAAATATCATGGGTCTTTATCAATTGGTCTGAATCGTTCAGTGCACTGTGGGGGGATGTTTAAACAAAGCTGATATGACATCCTGTACAGGTCTCTGAACAGACCAAAAGTGGATAAAGTGCTGTCAGCAATTCTACAGGTCTAATTAAACAAAGGATGGTAAGATGACTCAAGACATATGGTGGAAGTTAATGAAAAGTATACAAGGCAGTAACTATATGGAAAAGCTGCCCTAGTTTAATTATTTCAGCTTAGACAATAACCAAAAGTGAGGCAATTGGACATAAATGCAAGAAGTAGTGACAGGGATGTTTTACGATACTGAAAGGAAGAGAAAAAATACTTGAGGGCTATCACTGACAAAAAAGTTGGACTGCTTAAAAACTGTCAAAAGAAAAAAATAAACAAACAAATTAGAGGTGAGCAGAAGAAAGCAATATCAAATGCTGGCATTTTAATCAGAGAATGCAAGACTAAGAAAATGCTTTATACACATACATTTAACTGCCAAGTAAATACAACTGAAATGAAAGACAAGTACAAGAAAGCTGTAACAAACCAACATTTAAATCTGCAAATACAGGACTATGAGCAATTAGTTCACAGAGAAACAGTGTTAAAGTGTCCTATTTAATTGAAAAAAAAATCATGAGTGCGCATGACAGCCACATCAAATACTGGTGTTTAACCCTGATCCATGGCACAGAGGAATAAATCCCTGATCCCAGGCAAAGCTAAATTCAATGAGCAGCTTGGGCAATGGAGGAGCTTGGAGGTAGCATTTTCTCACTTCAGTTTCTGGTAGTCATGCACTTCAGTATCTTCATGGACTATCATGGACTATACAAGTTGCTGGTGTCCCCATTTAAATGAGATGACAGAATTCTGGCCCTCTTGGCTTAGGGTTAAGCTCTCTCCAGCTATCTTTCAACCATTACAAGACAAGCTTCCATGTCACCTTCCACCCCTAGTTTATTTTTCTGGGCCACTGGCATTTGTGATTTCCAACAGTGTATAACATTGTTTAATGATTGTGGAGATTTGTTGTTGCAGGATAAGCAGGTATAGGCCAGTGACTATTCTTTCTTGATGGCTTAAGCAGGTATTGATTAGTGACAGCACTTTCTTAGGTTACTAGGCTATTGATCAGTAATGATCTTTAGAAGCCTAGCCGTGCATTCCCATGAATTCTTTAGCACTTATAAATTTAAATATGAATAAACCAGAGTGGAACAGGACATTTACATGTTATCCCCTATCTATAAGGGGCAAGGGTGATAAACTAGGGATGGAATTGCAGTTTCCTATCCATTCATACAGATTACATTAGAACAGAGTAAGGGAAGTACTTTGCTTTATGTGGAGAGGAAGATGATTCCAAAGTAGTCATATTGTCTGTGATACATATCTATCCCTCCAACATTCTTGAATAAATTTAATAAAATTCATGGAACCCTTATTTTTTTCTTCCCATTTTACACAGAACTCTCCATTTCCATTTCAGTACACAGGGATATGTGGCTTCATCAACATAAAAACAGCTATAATCTGAAGTAGTTAACTTAATTTTATCTGCAACCTGTGGGTATTTGGATCCATATCAGATCCCAGCCGGCAACTTTTTTTCTAGCATCTGCTCCAAGCTCCGAGCTCCTCCCCTACCCATAATGCACTACCATCTCCTACCTTCACCCAGATCTCATTTGCCGCGCCAATAGTGTGCATCATGGTCTCCTTCACTCTGAGCTCAGGGATAGTATGTTTATTAATACTTAGTCTTTAGTGTGTCTGAGTTAATTGTCCCCCCCCCACCAGTATATCGCTTGTTCATCGGTTAGTTAAAAAAAAAAAAAGTTTTTGTTGTAAAACTCTGTAGAGTAGTTGTTAGGCCTGCCCTTCCCCTACATGTGTTTTGTGTGTGGTGATTTTTATAAGTAGTAGGGTTTGGTGCAGGACCATGGCTGATCAGCCAAAATCTGTACTTAAGAAATGCACAGAGTGTGGCCGTAAGCTCTCCCCGGCTGATGGTCACACTCTGTGTATTTGTTTGGGAGTGTCACATTTGTCGACATAATGTGCAATCTGCACTGGGTTCAATCCGAGAGCCCTCAGGGATCGGAAGGCCAAATTGGTAGCTAAAGGCCTTCTCCCTGCATCTATGCTGGAATCTGCCACGGCCTTGGTACCTAGTACTCAACCTCCCACCCAGACGGGGACTCAAACTCCCACTTCTTCTCGTACTGGTTCAAGCAAAGAAAAAGCTTCAGTCAGTGTAGCTGACAAAGAGAAGGACAGAGAAAGGCGCAAGGAGGATAGGGACAGACCTCGCAAGAGATCCCCAGACAGGGAGCTCTTCCTTAGTCCCCCCTCTAAGTCCATGAGGTCAGTTTCTCCATGGCTCCAGTCTCCTCGTTTTTCACCGGAGCCGCTGGAACCTTCGAATCCGAGACCTTCCTCGCCCTCACTGCGCAGACCAGACAGATCCAAGTCAGTGGCTTCTTTGCGATTGACTCAGAGCTTATCAGACTCAGACATGGACAGGATGATGCGGAGATTCATTCAGACCCAAATACAGATGGGAGTCTTGCCAGGCCCCTCTCCCTCTGGAGGGGGGACCTCCATGCCCTTTTTCCTCCCCATCTCTCCTTCCCCGATCTGTGCTTCAGCTTCGGGGCTCTTGGATCAGAGGATTTTTCGGAGCTGGTAGCTCGGCGCCGACAGTTCCCCCAATCGCGACTCCGGCTGTTACCTTGAGCTCCTCAGATCCTACTAGTTCGGACCCGAGTGACTTTCAGAGCCGGACCCGAGGGAATGGATTATTCGGCTCCGGCTTTTTCAGATCCGACCCGTTTCCTCGGACCTCAGGCTACCCTTGCATCGGCTCTGGTCCCTGCTTCGGATCCGGGGAGGGCATCTTCCTTGCTGGGTGTCAAGGAGGTATGCTCTCCTTCGGCCTTCGAAGTGATGGAGAGGGTTCTCTCCCAGGAATTGAGACCCCAGCCCATCCCCTCGGATTCCACCCAGACACCTCTGGATTTGGCGATGACTCCCTTCATCCTGTCTCAGGGACAGCCCGTGCCAGAGGATCCCCAGGTTATTTCCCCTGAAGAACCCCCTGCGGCTCATGAGTCTTCTTCTGAGAGCCCCACTGAAGAGGGTCACCATAAACGCAAGTGCAAAAGGAGGCACTTGGACTCCCCCCGAGTCCCTTACTATGGACACTGACTTAGATGAAGGAGAAGGTTCCCCCAGGTCACCTCCCAAAGACGTCTCCTTCGAAGAAATCATGGAGATCCTCCACCAGAGGGGAGGTTGGTCAGCCCCAAAACCTTCTGGGGATGAGTCGGTGTTCCTGGAGGCCTTTGGCATGGGCCCATCTACTTCCTGGGTGTCCCCGCCAGCAGACCCCTTGGTGGACCTTATCACCACGTGGGCATGGAAGGAGCCTGACACCATAGAGCCCATCCCCAAACGCCCCGACAAAAGTTTATCTCCCCCTTCCGACAGACAACCTTGGTCAAAATGAGCCCCAGTTGACACTATGTTGGTTGCAGCAGCCACCAGGAAGGAACTAGCACAGGAGAGTTCCTCAGTCCACCCTCTAGACAAGGAGTCCAGGTTGGTGGATAGGTTTGGGAAGCGTGTTTATTCCTCAGCGACCTTTTCAATCCGTGCGCTGAACTATTTGGCACATGTGATCCGGCTTCAGCGATACCTTGCATCGGAATTCGCTGAGTCGCCCCCAGAGTCTTTATCGCTGCAGGACAAACAGTTGTTCTCTGTGAAAATGTCTACTCTGAAGTCAGTCACCAACACGTCTATGTGGCTCCTTTCCCATGCCACGGAAGGAGCAGCTAGGGCGGCCAGGACAGGCATAGCCATGAGGCGTCATGCCTGGCTCAGGTTGTGTCAGTTCACGGACCCTTCGC
>NC_056729.1:73063652-73161152 GCF_019279795.1 Protopterus annectens
GGGAAAGCATATTTCTAAGGTTTCTTTAAAAGCCAGATGAACAACTTTGCTTCTATCTTCATAGAACAAAATAATTCCGCAAGACTGACCAGTTGTTTGTTTCCTTTTCCAAATCCTTTCTGGGAAAGGCTATTTCTAAGGTTTCTTTAGCCAGATGGATCACTCTTTGCATTTCGCATGTCTACAAAGCAAAAGGTTTATCTCCTCCTGGTATTGTTAAAGCTCACTCTACCAGGTCCATGGCGACTTCTGCTGCTTTTTGGTCTAGGGTTCCTTTGGATGAAATTTGTGCAGCAGCGACCTGGGCCAATTCACATACCTTCATTTCCCATTACAAATTAGATCTGATTTCTAGGGGTAGAGCATTCTTTGGCTCTGCGGCACTCAGGAATATCCTTCCATAAGGGCCTCCCAGGACTGGAGTAGCTGGGGACTCTGTCCCACAGGTTGCAGATAAAATGAAGTTAACTACTTCAGATAACGAAGTTATCTACTCACCATAACATTCCATCGGATTAGTTAGACTTCATTTTTCTGTAACCGTCCCTCCATCCCTCGGACCTTGTCCTGTCTATACAGGTTTGGTTCATTGGGCTGAGTTGCTTATGTATTTAGTTGCAGCAAACTCGATCTGAGGGAAGGTAGGAGATGGTAGTGTATTATGGGTAGGGAAGGAGCTTGGAAAAAAAGTTGCCGGCTCGGATCCAATATGGATCGAATACCCACAGGTTACAGAAAAATTAAGTACAACTACTCAGATGGAATGTTACGGTGAGTACATAACTTCTTTTTTTCTTCATGACAACCCCTTTTACTGCCATGTGGCTTCCTTCCCAGAACAAATCCCCATATGGGCAAAAGGTTTTATCAGCTGCTTAAAGCAACCATTTTTACTGTCATGAGGATCCTTTTAACCACTGCAAATCCATGTATGTGAACAAGTGTTTAATATTTTTCCAGTTTTGTAAGAAAACTTTTCATATAAAACAACACAGGTTACTGCCACTTTGACAAGAAGCACTCACTCTGGAAGCTTATTTTTGTTAAACTGTTAGTCACTAATTAATGCTTAGCCAGAGCTTTTAACCTTATTATTGGGTGGGAAAGAAACCTCACACGGAGAAAGTGAGAGTCACATTTATAAAGAAAAAATGTTTTCTTACCCATTGCAATCTACCAATGTAGGAAAAAACTCTGTGCCACTAGTCTTCAATCTTTAAAGAGAAGATTGTTTACAAGGACAATAAAGAAATGCTTCAATTAACAAATCAGAGGGCAACAGAAAATAAAATTCAACTAATTTTCAACACTGCTCTTGGATTCTTCTACAGAGTTTATAGTAACAGAAGACTCCATACATCAGTCCTTTTCAAAAGTATTCAGATTCTTTCTTAGTGTTTGTAGGAAAAAAACTTAAATCCAGGTCCTTCTCAACAGTGTTCTTGGATTCCTCCTCACATTGAGCTTTTAGTAAAATAATACTAATAAATGTTAAGTCCTTTTCACTATACTTCACTCCTTGGCTTATTCCTTACAAGCCAATAATAGTTCTACCCACAAGTCAGGGACACCATCCAAACTTCATCTTCTAAAGCTGTGCAAATTCACAAAACCCCTATGTTGAAACCACTCAAGCTTAGCGGTCAAAAATAGATTTCCTTAGGGCAGAGTTCCAAATATAGCTTACACAGGCATCTGATTCCTATTCTGGTCTTAGCTTTTCCTGAAGAAAATGACACCTCTGCACTTCAATACAACATCTTCTACAACTCATAATGGAAGGCGATGCACAATTATGAGCATTATGTGGTTCTGCGGTAGCATTGTCGCCTCACAGTAAGACGCTGTCCGGTTCGATTCTCAGCTAGAGCGTCTTCTGCATTGAGACATGCGTGAAAAATCAACTGCCAATCATTAGCGGACCGGAGTTCCGCTGTGGTGACCCCTAACCAGGAAAAGCCGAAAGACACAAACAAACAATATAATAACCGTCAGAATCTACACTACTCAAATGTAAGCCATCATTAAATATGCACCCTAAACAAACTGCAAGCCAAGTTCATAAACTGCCATTGAGCAGCAAAATAAAAGTATATCAACTTGTTTAACTATAAAGACTCAGCTACATTTAAATATATTTCTTACCATATAAACCACTACCCACTTTCTAAATTGCAGTCTACATTGTGCTTGACCATACTTCCATCTTATGAGGATATTGCTATCTGAGGTAATAATAACCATGTCACAGCTACTCTGGAGGGCCTGTACAGCAGACTCAATTATAGAATTAATTGAATCACCATGTTTTTGTCTACCAGTTGCAACATATCCTAAATCTTTACCCTCTCACTAATCTCTTTCTGCCTTATCCACTCTCTGTTCAATTAGAATTACCAATTCTTCTCTCTGGCAACTCCACAAGTGCAAACCATCCCACCAACATTTCTGCTTTGTCTATCACCTGTTTGACCAATCATTAACCAAGTAGCTCGAGAAAGAAGCACCATTTCAGTGGATAAGCAAGAATCACAGTTCTACCTAAACCCTGTATGTGTCTATATAATAATTTCTTCTAAATAGCTGGGTTTAGCAGTACCTATCACAGATAGGTATTCCACAACTAAATTTAAGGGCTGAATAATTTTTTTCTGTCTAAAGTTCCTGTGAGGTATGCACACTGGTACCAGGCATATAGTCTGAAACACCCTTAGTTGCCCATTAACTGTTAAGTTTCCCTGTGCCCAATAATTAGAAGTTGTCCCAACCAATCTATTTCCTTTTTTTCCTAAGCTCCCTTTATACTTAAGTATTAACAAGATACATTTTCAGTGTTTTTCTCCTGCTAATATATGACTGTGTCTATTTAATCAATGATACAACAAAATTAAAAAAAAATAAAAAAAAAACTTTACTGCTGATAAACAAGACCCTGATTTTCATCTGCCTGACTATATTTACAACCTTGCTGGTAGTTTTTTCCCCTTAAAACAACATGGCAGGCAGGTCCAACCTGTTCCATTTACTATCACTGTGCTGGGGATCACTCCACTCCCTATACCTTACCCCCCAATTCTCACCCACTCCCACTGCATCCATACTTATATTATCTTGACCTCACCTGCTACAAGTAAACAATTAGATCACTACCAATTTCCTCATTCTCCATCCCTAATTACTACTCTCCCATAATTCCCTCTGCACAAACACATTACTAACATGCTAGTCCACCTCACCTTCCTTCTAACCATACCTGTTTAACACATCTTTCTAACAGTCTAAGCTACACCATATAGCCTTCACCAGCCCCAACTCATCACATCATGTCAGTAACCTAACATGCTCTTTCCATGGAATCTTACCCAATATTTACCTTATTGTTACCCTTTCCTGCATGAAATTCTTAAACAAAAATGAAGCACATCAAATCCTACATTTCTGACTATAAGAGTAAAGACAAATACAGAAAATGGCCATACCACAAATATTTAAACAATAACTCTTACCCTTGGAGAGGATATCTACCCCCAACCCTGGATCCTCTTGCCAGGCCATGTATCAACCTATCACTTCTACCCTGCCTGTCCAAACTCAACGACCATCCAATAAGCAAAACAACACAACAACCTACACTTCATAAATCTTTAATCTACGTAGTATCAACAACAAGATACCAGACCTTCATGCATTCCTAGCACATTTTTTGCCCAAAGTGTGTGTGTACGTGTGTGTGCATGCGTGTGTGCGCATTCACAGCAACACACATTCCAGGCATACTTGTATAAACAGAATCTGGTTAAAAACTCAAACTACAGATGAAGAAAGCCTTGCATTCAGCCAAACAAAATTTTAGCATCACTTCTGCCATCAAAACTGTAACATAAGCCATACCCAATACCAAACTATTAGGTGTCATTATAACAGTATCATAAAATTTGACTTACACATTTACCACACTATCAAAAATAAAATCAAAAACTAAGACTTCTCTACTATATATAACCTACCTCACAAAGTCCTTAAGATCTCCAGCCACTTTCTCCCTTCACTACTGTATGTATCAACCATACTAACCAGCTTCTGGACTACACTACAAAATACATAGGATGCATGTTACAACAAGATTGCCAAATCTGCTACAAACTTACCCAATCATACTCACCACTGCACTGTATTAACGAAACTACAATGGCTAGAACTACATAAACACATTATTGACCCCCAACTAAACACTTTACACAAAGTTATTCCTAGTCCCCATGCCCGACCATCTGTAAAAAACATCCTAAAATACTACTCTTCACCAAGACCCCTGAGATCCAAACATGTTATGTTTACAAATTTCTAAGCTTATATGAGCACTATTTAAAATTTGTCCCTGATTCTTAGCCTTTGTCCCCCATTATTTTTGGCTTTGTCCAGATTTCTTGTGCTTAGAGGTTGAGAGGTATGATTTTACTGTCTTTCAAAGCCACCAAAACACTTTCAGTTTTTCTCCCTTTATATAACAGTACATGGAATAGATAAATCTCTATGCACTACAAAGAATTATGACTGGTTCTACAAATGTAGAACAATATTATGTGTTCTCAACATGGATGACACGATTCTTCTCTCGAGCCACTTTCTTGACATCCATGCCTGGAACAAATATGCAGGTTATGGTGGGACACCTGCATATAATCCTCTATGTTAGAATAAGTGTTTCTTCCTAAGCAGACTGCTGGCTCACTTTAACCTCAGGTGCACCTTGGACTTGGATTTGAACCAGAATCTGGTGTATGAAGATGGGAGATAAACAGGATAAAGTCCAGCAGCCCTGAAATTAATGAATGACTCTAAAGCACCACTCACATATGTGAAATACGGCTTTCTAAGAAAAAGTGGTTGAGAAAGACTGGACTTTTGTTAACTTTGTTATACTAGGGGATGGTCTGTAAAGCATATACTCCCCTTTATGTCATTAAAAATTAGAAGGACGCTAAAAGGAAAAAAGAAACCAAGTACAACAATTGTTGTTATTAGAAGTAAACAAGTACTTTTTTAGTTGTAAGAAATATAGGCTTTAAAGTATAACAAGAGAAGAAAGGCTGGACAGAAGCAAGATTAAGTAAATATGCTGTCCTTTTGGGCTGCTGGGGTGGGGGTGGATTGAAGTAGTCCACTAATCATAGTATAAGTAGAATTAACATCATTTCTCTTATTTTTATAAGGGTGGATATCTAGATTAATGCCCTTGGCTTAAGCTATAAACAAGTGTTTCTGGAAGCAAGTAGGCTTAAAAAATATGACAAGATGATGACAACCACGAAAAACGCTAAGTTTCTTCCATCTGCAAAGCTATTAGTTTTTTTTCCCTCAGCTGGGGTGCCTTCTGTCTGGAGTTTGCATGCCTCCCTGTGGTCGCATGGGCTTCCTCCGGGTGCACCCGTTTCCTCCCGCATCACAAAGACATGCTGTTGGTGAATTGGACACTCTAAATTGGCCCTAGGAGTGAGTGTGTGCATGTGTGTGCCTTCTGTGGAAGGTTGGGCGCTGGGCTGGCAACTCGACATGGTAAAATTCCACAGCCAATCATGAGTGGACAGGTGATCCGCTGTGGTGATCCCTGACCGGGAAAAGCTGAAAGAAGAAGAAGAAGCAAATGTTCTCAGTGGAAGTCAAAGCATCTGTATCTGAAGGCAGTTGTACATTCAGTTCTGAGTGAAATTTACAAAGATTTCTTCATGAATCTGCAGAGATGTTAGCTGTTTTTTTTTTCTTCTCATGGCTGACTACTTTTATATGCAAACAAGCGGTCTGGAGGTGCAGGGAATTAACCCAGAGAGCCCTGAGTATTCTTTGCAGAGAGAAATGCAAAATGTAAAGATACAATGGCAAGTTGTACAGTAAAAAATAATTGTACAATTTAATTTTATAAAAAGATAGCCAGTGCAATTTTCTTAGGGCTAAACATTAATGTTTTCTGAAAGCATACAAGCTATATTTCATATCTTGGAAGGAAATGGTAATAAGAAAAGGACAGACATCAATCAGTGTAATAGAGAGCACATGTTGTAACATATGCTCTAGCATGGGTACCCTTAGTTTTGTGTTAGGCAATGTCTGTGGGTGCAGCTGTCCATTTAGGGCAACTGTTTCTACCTGGAGGGTTAAACTTCCTTTTGTTGAAGATGTGCATAGTCTTGTGTGTTTGTTTTAAGTTAACAGGTAAGGGGGTGTTCTGAAAATGTATTCAGTTTGTTAAAAAAAAAAATCTTGGATAATGTCACAAAGGTCCAAATGGGGACGAGAACAAACAACCGTATAAAAGATTAGCCTGCCATATATTAGTGCGTGCATGTAAGACCACAAAAGGAAATACACAGTCAATAAACTGTCATGTATATTCAGCGGAAACAATAGCTTTCCATCATAATGGCTATGTTATCCATATTATTTTAGAATAAAAAATGGTCTAGACAAAAAGGAAAAAAAACTGAATTATAGTAAGAAATGCAGAAAGCAAACAACAATACTGAAGGAGATGGATCTTGAAATAAATTAGAATGTGAATTTGGCAAAGAGAAGATTTCAGGATGGATATTCAAGCAGTCTATCAGGGAAAAAGGAAGAATGTAGTATTCACTGCTAGAGGGACTCCAATAATGATAGAAGAAGAAGAAAAGAAATACAATAATGGTAGGTGTGTGGTAGTAAGGGGCTACTGACAAGCAAAGAGGAATACACCAGCATGTATTATATTCCATCAAAAACTGCTACTATAGAGCTTAACAAAAATTTGTTAGGAATAATCATTTTTCAGCAGGAAATATTGCTTAGACTTGTAAGAATGTATCAGATGGACCTAAAAGGCAAAATATGACAAAACAGATATCTGAAGACATTTATGAAAATATTTGGAATGGAAAACATGAATTCAGTAATAGGATCTCAGACAGAATTTGTATATTATTCCACAAGGTACAATAACGAGGTCAGATATGACAAAACCTGTACATTTCGTCGAAAGCTTCAACACAACACAAGAACTATTTCAGATCATGCACCGACAAAAATTAAAATAAAAATGCAGGGTAATGAAGTAAAAATGAAATATTGTGGTTTCCCACTACCTGTGAAAAAAGGGAGGAATTTAAGGAAAGGGCAGTGGAAATTATTTAAGAGTTATTAGACGAGAGAAGTTTCTTCAGAAGTGACAGCTAGTGAATGGGGCAAAATCAAACATGGAGTTTTAAAACAGGGTAGAAGTAAATGAGAAAGAGATATGGTTAAGAAGTAATAGGAATTATTAAGAGGGGCTGACAAAGGTTCAGTATTGCAGAATAAGGGGAATCTCTCAGAATACGAAGAGGCACAAATGCAGTGTGCTTAAAAAAGGGAGTACTTGGATAATATTCAAGAGTTTACAAAAACTGCTGTTAAGCAACTATTTTTGATAACTCCAGAGCACAAAAACTTTTAGCGCAACAATTTAGGAAACAAAAACCAGAAAGGGTTGCTGCCAAACTTAGGAAGTCCATAACAAGAAAATAACCAGAGAAATTGCAAAGGTATTACAGATATTTCAAAAATTTTATGAAAATTTCCATAAAGCAGAGAAATGTGGAAATCAGCAAAGAGCACAAATGGAAATACTTATGGAACACAATTATGCCAAGATTAGTGGTAGATGAGGCTCAAACTAATACTTAAAATAGGAGGAGATGGGATAAAATGGTTATGAATAATCAATCTTCAGAAAAATTTTTAGAGGAACAAGTGGTAATCCTGTGGAAGTTTGAGGTTAGGAGGGAAGAAAGTGGTAAAGATCTGGAAGATTTTGTTTAACAGTATTTCTTTAAAAAGAGGGGAAGCACTAACATCCTGAAAGAAAGCTGTGGTGGCTGTATTATCCAAATATGGTACAGATCCATCGCAACCCACTTCATATAGACCAATTTCGAGTTTAAACCTTGATTATAAAGTGTTTATGTCTATACTAGCTAAGACAATGGCAAAGGTGTTGCCAAAACTGAAAATTTGTACTTTGTAATTTGAACTGTAGATATTTACAATTATAACAGGGATATGTTATTCTATTTACAATATTGAGAAGTTTAGACATCTTTATAGGTTTGTAATATAACTTCTTCAGTGTATTGCCATTCCTAAATATAAAGGCAGGTGTAGATTCAATCAAATCTTTAAAACTTTTAGCTGCCGTCAGAATATGCCAGTTCTCTTTACTTATGTTACAAACCTCCATGGTGTTTTTCGTGGTTTACTATTAAAATTTCGAACGGCACTCCATTGACTGTACTATAGTCGAACACGGAAGTTCGAAAATGATAATTGCGAAGTCAAAAAAACAATCTAGGAATGGATTTTAACTTGGGTCGAGGTAGGGGAGATGTTTGTAGTTCAGAATAATACTGAACACCTACCTCGACCCATGCTAAAACCATTCCTAGATTGATTTTTTTACTTCGGCATTTGACGTTTTCGAACTTCCGTTGCCGACTATAGCACAGTCGACGGCGTGCCGTTCGAAATTTTAATAGTAAACCGTTTTTCGTATATGACATAAGAAAACATATCTTTGTTTCATTACCCTTTACTGAATCACTCATTTGATACAGCCCAGAAAAACACAGGACAGCATATATATATATATATATATATATATATATATATATATATATGTACAGAGATAAAACACAAACTGAAGGTTATAATTCAAAGTGTAGGGGTACAGAAAATAGGCCAGATGAGGCTAGTATTTACTCGAGAAAACCGGCAAAGGAACCAATGTACTGACAGCAAACAAATAGAGGTGGAAAGGTTAAGAGACTTGGATGAGGCTGTGGTGCCCCTGCACTGGCCCAGTAATCAAGGAGCCTCAATCCCCACCACTATCACCAGTAAGGTACGTGCACATTGGGAGGATAACAAGTACACACACAGTAAAGTACAATTTCCCTTAAGAGCACACAGAGATCACGGTCAGTGTGGGTCTGGTTTCTCTCTCTTTATCCAGATCCCCAATAAAACTCCCCACTGGCACAGCTATAGGGGTTAAGCTCTCAGCATAGTGGTCAAGCCAAAACCTCCAGCACCCTCTCTGTCCAACCAGTGCTGTGTGTTCCTGCCCAAGTAGCTCACACACGCACGCAAAATTTCAGATTTGATTTATATATACACAGACACTCTTGGGGAAGACTGGCACAGGTTCACTAGCTAAGCCCCCCTTCTGCCCTGACTATAAGGTAGTACCAGCTGCCACCAACCACTCTTATCAGCTACTATAAGGCCCTTCCCAAAGGGTGACCAGTTCTGCTGTGTAATGTTACTATTATCCAAATGGTGTGTCCAGGACTAAGGCTATTTTGGCCTGTACAGCATCAGTAAATACATATGCGAGTACTCTAAGAGCTTAAAAATCTCTAAACAAACCAATCACAATTTAAATATATTTTAACAGTGAATAAAAAAGAACAAGACAATTCTCAATAACTCAACACAGTGACAACAGAGTTCAGAATAACAGGAAATATTTTAAAACAACATTACAGGTCAGTCTCACATAAATACAGAAAATATCTAAACTAATCTTACTAAGTTCCCATCTCTCTCTAAGAGAAATCACTGTAATCTAAGTCTTACTTACAGAGCCAGACAAGTGCTGATGAGAGGATGTTGTCAGATCCAAAGACAAAATACAAAATGCATAGACTCATTCTCTGAGATAGTTCTTAAATTATCATCAAACATTTCTGCTGGGTTATCTTAGATTACATCATTCTTTGTCACTTCTGTGTCAAAAATGCTCATCTCTCAGAAGCTTGCCTGAACTGGAAGTTGTAAAACAGTTACACACTTTTACCTTTGAAACTTGTAATTATTTTTGTTTCCAGACAATGAAAATAATTTCTAGCTGCAGACATTCTGTTTCCTAGCTGAGATAAACACCACTGTAAACAATTCACTTATTTTCTTTGAGTTTGCAAGTTAATTCTGTTCTTTTCCTGTAGGATACACTGTGGTTACATTCTTGAAGCTCAGAACAGAACATACAGTTCAGCACACACTTCTGCACCAGTAATTTAATATACACATAACATATAGTTTTCTTACATTTGTAAGACGAGCATACAAATCATATTACTATCCCCAAATGACATACAATTATTTCCAAAATTCCAGCTAACTGGGCTGGCAGACTTCGCAATTCTCCCTCCCCTGAAAACTCTAGCTAGTGTTTCAAGTGACCCTTGAAAAACGTTGCTTGAGAGGGTTGAGGCTATCTGGGAATACCTTACCCCATTCCCTGTCTTGAGAGCCCATCTGCTTTGGCATTGATAACCCCAATGAGGTGCTGCACTGTCAACTCATATGCTTATAACCCCAGGCTCCACCTTAGTAGCTTGGCATTTTGCTGGCTGGCTCAATGTAGCCATGTTAGTGGATTGTGGTCAGTAACTACAGTGAATTTTCTTTCATACCAATAAGGATGAAGTTTCTGCAGTGCTCACACTATGACTAGACATTTCTTTTCTACAGCTGCATAGTATTCCTCCCTGGGTTGGAGCCTACGACTGAAATAAACCACTGGGTGCTCTTCTCCCTTTGAAGAAATCTGGCTAAGTACATCCCCCACCCCATGGTTTGAAGCATCCACTGCACAACAAATTCTTTGCTGTAATCTCGACTGGCTAACACAGGGGGAACCGTCCCAAAGCTCCTTTACGCTTCTGGAATGCATGCTCACATGCTGGGGTCCACACTACCTTGTCTGGCCTGTTTCTACTTGTCAGGACTGTGAGGGGGAGCAGCTATGGTACTATAACTGAGAACAAACTTTCTGTAGTACCCTGCTGTCCCTAAAAATGCCCTCACCTGCTTTTAGTAACCGGTGCAGACCATACCTGAATGGCTTCCACTTTGGCAGTTTCTGGCCTGATCTTACCACTCCCCACTCTATGTTCTAGGTAGGAGGCCTCTGCCATACCCACCAGACATTTGTTGGGCGTAATAGTCAACCCTGCCCTCTGTAGTATGCTCAGCACCTCCCTGACATGCTGAAGGTGCTCTTCCCAGGAATGGCTGTAGATGGCAATATCATCTAGGTAAGCAAGGGCAAAATCTCCTGCTCCTGGTAGGATATGATCTACCAGCTTCTGGAAAGTCGCTGGGGCATTTTTCATCCCAAAGGGCATCTTTGTGAACTGATACAAGCCAAAAGGAGTCACAAAGGCTGACCTCTCTCTAGCACTGGGAGTCAAGGGCATCTGCCAGTTGGTAAGATCAATGGTGGTAAGATACTTAGCCCCACCCAGCTGCTCTAGGGCTTTATCTGTCCTAGGCATGGGGTAAGCATCTGACTCTGTGTGACTACTTAATTTCTTGTAGTCCACACAGAACCTGGTGCTGCCATCCTTCTTTGGTACCAGAACCACTAGGGAGGCCCAGGGACTACTGGACTCCTGAATTACCCCTAGTTCCAACATTTCCTGTATCTCCTCCCTCAGAGTCTGTTTGACTCTCTCATGCACCCTATAAAGGGCCTGCTTAATAGGCCTTTGGGGTCTTGTATCCACATAGTGTTGTACTAGATGGGTGCACCCTGGTTTCCCAGTGAACATGTCCCCAAACCCCTGCAACACTGCTCAGATTTCCCAAACCTAGGTAGGGGACAGCTGCTGGGACATTGCTACCCCTTCCACTGAGATGTCAGTCCGAGCTTCACTGAGGAGATCAGTCACGAAATCCCACTCAAACTCTTCCTGCAATCCACTGCAAATACTCAGCACAAGAGCCACCCTAAAATAGTATGGCTTCATCATGTTAACATGGTACAATTTGCGCCTCTGTCTCCTGCCTAGCAGTTCTACCATGTAGTTAACATCACTGACCTTCCTTAACACATTGTAGGGTCCCTCCCAAGCGGCCTGCAGCTTGTTGCATCTGACAGGAATTAGAACTATTACCTTCTGCCCTACAGCATACCTGAACATTCTTGTCATAACAGACCTTTTTCTGCTGTTGGGTTTCTGTCAGGTTCTCCTGGGACAAACCCATGAGTTCCCTGAGCCTTGTCCTGAGGTTTAGAACATATACCACAACAGATTCCTTGTGGGATTCACACTCACCCTCCCATTCATCTTGAATTAAATCTAGAGGTCCCCTCACCCTATGCCCATACAACTCAAAGGGTGAAAAACCTGTGGATTCTTGGGGAATCTCTTTGTAAGCAAACAACAGATGGGGCAAATATTTGTCCCAGTCCCTCTTAAACTGGTCTACAAATGCCCTTAGCATGGTCTTGAGTGTAGAATTTAACCTTTCAACAAGACCATTAGTCTGGGGATGGTAAGAGATGGTCTTTAGGTGCTTCACTCCACTGTACCACCACAGACAAGCCAGCAAGTCTGACATGACGCTGGCACCTCTGTCAGTCAGTATTTCTTTTGGGAAACCTACCCTGCTGAAAATCTCTAACAAAGCATTTGCTACCTTTTCTGCCTCAATGGAGGACAGAGCCACTGCCTCAGGGTATCTGGTAGCATAATCTACTACCACTAGAATATACTTTTTCCCTGTGGAACATGCGGTACTTAGAGGCCCCCTAATATCCATATCTACCCTCTGAAATGGCTCCTCAATCACAGGCAAAGGAATAAAAGGAGCTTTCACCTTGCCTCCTGCCTTGTTTACCTTATGGCACTGCTCACTGGTCATGCAGTACCTTGTTACATCTCTGGAAATCTCAGGCCAATAAATGTTCTGCATAATATGTCTCTTTGTATGTTTTATGCCCATATGACCTGCAAAGGGAATATCATGGGCTATGGATAGAAGTGCCACATGGTAGGCTCTGGGCACTACCAACTGCTGTGTTCTTTCACCCTCTAGCCCTCCCTCAGGGGTCCATTCTCTGTAAGGTAACACTTTTTCCCAGTATACAGATTCCCCTTTCCCTTGAGAATCAGGTTCCTCACTAGCTACCTCCCTCAGGCCTTGTAATGTAGGGTCTGAGAGCTGAGACTGTCTCAACTCTCTCTTTGTAACCCATCCCAGCTCCCCTTCCACAGGAAGTCTGGTATCCTCTGACAGCGGTGCCTCACTGTCAACCTGGGTACTACTACTCATCTGCCCTTGCAGTCACTCTGTCCAAGGGAACATCAGTACCCACAAGCAGCTGTGGCTCACCTTCAGTCTCACTGCTACAAGGTAGCTCCCTCCCTGAAGTAACCACCTCACCAGTCCTGGCTGCAAGTGTGCGGTCTTTCTGGGTCTCCCCCAGGCTATCAGACCCACATGCTTGTCTCCAAGCCTGACTGCATGCAACTGCATGAACACATGGTACTGCATTACCAGAATCATTCCTTATCAGGACATCTGCAGGGTGGTAGTGTGGTACCCTTGTTGTCTCAAGACAACCTATTGTTGGCATTTTGTCATTCCCACTTACTGGCTCTCGCACCTTTTCTTCCCCACCTTGTCTCTGTGGACATCTATATGCTACATGGCCCTACTGGTTGCATTTAAAACATTTAACCGTAGGTCCTGGATGCGTACCTGGACTAGTGGCTTCCCTTGCTACTGGCAGATTCTGTTGAGGCAGTCTGGGCTGCCTATCATGGGTTCCCTTAGACCCATGAGCAGCACTGTGTGTCCCTTTCTTGTGCAGTAATGCCCTGCTTGCTACGTATAGGTCTCCCTTCTTCCCCAACTCATCTACAGTAAGGCACTGTCTATCAGCTAACCAGATTCTCATATCCTCAGGCAAACTGCTAAAGGCTTGTTCCCTCATCAAAAGGTCTGCCAGTCCTTCAAAAGTGGTGGCCTGACATCCACTCACCCACTTATGAAAATAAGTGGTTAGTTCAGCAACATATTCACACACACACACACACTTTTATCTGCCTTGCATCTATGCTCACAATTTTTTTCCTAAAAGCTTCAGATGTTAACTTAAAAAAATTCTAGCAAATAATTATTTACAATATTATAATTTAAGCAGTCATTGTCAGACAGTTTGGAAAGAACAGTTACAGCTTTACCATGGAGTATGAGGGTCAGGAATCATACCCAGAGCCCTTGGTCAACATCATACTGTTTACATACCCTGTCAAACATATAAATGAAATGATCAAAACTATCCCCCCTCTGTAAATTGTGGAAGAAATGTATTGACCTTTGTTGCTTCTGGGGTTCGGTTACTCCCTTACCCATTACAAATTACAATTCACTTTAATATAATCATCATCAGCCCCCTTTTTCCCATTTTTCTACATGGGGTCGGGGTATTGTGTTAACTGTCAGCTCTCTCTATTCAGTGCCACACTCTTGACGTCTTCAACACTCATGCCTGACTGTCGCAGATCTTCTTTCACACATTCTATTCACCTCTTTGCTGGACATCCTGACTTCCTCTTACATTCTTCTTGTCTTTCCCAAATCTTCCTCACCAGATTGTCTTCTGCTTTTCTACACATGTGCCCAAACCACAGTAATCTGTTCTCTTTGATCTTTTCTGCAATTGGAGCTACTTTGGCTTCTGCTCTTATGTCCTCATTTCTTCGTCTGTCCCACAGTGTGCATCCTACCACCTTTCTCAAGCACTTTGATTCCATCACCTCTAGCTTCTTCAACTGTTTTGCCTTTACTGCCCAGGTTTCTGTATCATACAGTAGTACTGGTCGCACCACTGTCTTGTACACCTTACTTTTCAGCTTCTTTGGCATTCTTCTGTCATAGACTACACCTGATACTCATAACATAAGTTGGCTGCAGCCCCTCTGAATCTAGCTTTGACTTCTTCATTCAGACTACCCCTCTCCTCAACTACTCCTCCCAGATACTTAAAGCTGTTTACCTGTTCCACTATCTTCCTTTCTAGCTCTATTCTCATCTTCTTCTGATTTCCCCAATTTGCTGCCATTACCACCATCTTATCTGTGCTTAGTTTCATCCCATGTGCCTTCAGATTTGCATTCCATTCCCCTATCCTTTGCAGAAGTTCTAGCTCAGGGTCTGCCTGTACTGCCACATCATCTGCATACAGCAGCTTTGTTGATCCAACCCCTCCAACCTGTTTGCTAATGTAGTCCATCACCAGTACGAACAGCAGTGGGCTCAGAGCTGAACCCTGATGTACACCCACAGGGAAACCCTCTGTAAGGCCGAACACCATCCGTACTTGAGTCATTGGGTCCTTGTACACAGCCTGCACTAATTCTATCAATGTTTCTAGGACTTTAAACCACCGCAGTACTGCCCAGATCAACTTTCTTGGGACCTTGTCATATGCTTTCTCCAACTCTAGGAATACCCAGTTGGACTCTCTCCTAATCTCTAGCTTCTTCTCAAGTATCTGTCTCAATGCAAACATCGGGTCATTTGTGCTGCATCCTTATCTGAATCCAAACTGTTCATCTCCCATCTTACATTCTACTACTCTACTCTGCGTATCTGTTTATCAATCACCCACTCCAGAACTTTCATGCAATGTGATAGGAGTGTGATGCCTCTGTACTTCCCACAGTTGTGGATGTCCCCTTTGTTCTTGTACACTGGCACAAGTATGCTTATTCTCCAGTCATCTGGGATACGCCTTTCTCTCTACACTGCTATTAGTACCCTCGGGAGCCATTTCTCCCCTATCGCACCCAGCATCTTTATCATATCTGCTGTGACCTCATCTGTGCCTGCTGCTTTCCCTGTTCTTACTTCTTCTAGGGTGGGCTACTCTTCTACTCTTATTGTAGGCTGTTTCTGGGGGAGTACAGTTTCTGTGGGGTTTTCTTCATTTAGAAGCTGCTGGAAATACTCCTTCCATCTGCCTTTGATGTCCTCTGGGCTGGGGAGCAAGTTTTTGCTGGCATCCCTTATGAAGGGTGTCTGACTATCTTCTTTATCTTTCTGTCTTTGCCCTGTAACCTGATAAAGTTTCTTTGGGCCCCTTACTGAGTCACTTTCCAGAAGCTGGTACAGTGCCTCCAATGCCCTATTCTTTGCTATTGCAACTTCTTTCTTAGATTCTTTGTTAGCCAACCAGTAGTCCTTCCTAGCCTGGTCAGTCTTTTCTGCCTCCCACTTCTTCCTGCACTCCTTTTTTTCTTTTGATGACTTCCTGGACTTCTGCATTCCACCACCAGCTTTCCTTATGTACCTTATTTCCATACCTGGCTCAGCCACATATCTTTTCTGTAGCCCTAGTCCTAACACATGCTGTTTTAGTCGGTGCCATTCTTCTTCAACTCCACCTACTTCCTCCTCTTCTTGGGGTGCTAGAGCCTTGAATAATTCCTTGAACTGTTGTACTCTCTCTCCAGTCAACTTCCAGGACTTCAGCCTGGTCTCTGTTGACCTTAGAGCCTTCTCTAACCACTGCTTGCAGCTGACTGTGGCAACTAGTGGTTTATGCAGTGGGCCGACTGTTTCACTGGGGATGACTCTGCAATCAAGGATTCTGTCCCAGTGCCTTTTCCTTACTAGGAGGAAGTCTACCTGAGTTGCATGCTGACTACTCTTGTATGTGATCTTGTGACAGTCTCTCTTTCTGAACCATGTGTTGGTTACTATCAAGCCATTTGCCAGACAGAAGTCTAGAATGGCTTCTCCTTTTTTATTCCTGCTGCCCCACACATGTGGACCCAGGCAGTCCTCATATCCTGTTCTGTCTGTCCTGATATGTGCATTCAAGTCACTCATTATCAACACCAATTCAAGTTGTCCTGCTTTACCTAGTAGGTCTTGCAACTGCTGTCTGAATGCACTCTTTTCCTCACTATCACAACCCTGCTGTGGGGCATAGGCTAAGATTATGAATACTGCCCTATCATTACACTGGAGTCTGACTGCCATGAGTCTGTCATTAATTCTGATGATATCCCTTACTGCCTTCTGACGCCTCCCTCTCACCACGATTCCTACACCATTTCTAGCCTGCCCTCCATTTGAGTAGTAGACTCTGGATCCCAAGCCAATTGGCTTTGCTGCACTGCCCTTCCATCTCATCTCCTGGATACATAGGATGTAGCCTCCTCCGTATCATCATGTCATCCACTTCCAAGCTGCGTTCTGTCAGTGAACCTACATTAAGCGTAGCAGTTCTCAGTTCATGTTTGGGAGTTTGGTTGGTTTTACGTCCAGCTTTCGCTCAACAGAGCTATTCCAGGTAACCCAGGCTGGGCAACTAGACACCGGCCAGCCAGTAGCTTATTGACCCAGGGCTGCTGGGCTTTATGGCGGGCACATGCTGGCCAATAGGGGCACATATACCCCTCCCATCATTAGCATGGGTCCCTGGCGTGGGTCAGAGCAGGCTGGGTCCTCAACCCACTTATCACCGGTAACTACCCACGCCCATTTTTGATGACATTACCCAACATGACCGAATCACCTAGAGCCATATTTTGCACCGAATGGCTAGCCTTGCCACGGTGCACAGTCTGTGATCTGTGTTCTCCTATCTTGAGGATACTGTGCACCACAGTAAATGCCCAAAGCGGTTGGTCTGTACAACTCTTCCCCCTATAGGGCACCATGTAGAGTCTGTGCTGCTGCCCACAGCTCCATTCTTGGTGTGTTTGAGATGAAAACACTCAGCATGTTTTTCGGACATGGGCAAAACCCCATGGAGATGCAGGGAGAAAATGCAAACTCCAAACAGGCCCTGGTTGGAAGTCAGGGTTGAACCTTGTACCTTGTGCATGGGAGTCGAATAATTAACCACTAAGCCATCTTTAATATAAACATTTCTGAAAACAAGCAAACAGCCAATATCACAGTACTTATTCTCAACATTTTTCTAAATAAATCCTACCTCCATTGCACACTGAGAAGTTAGATGAGTGGTGATACATGGTGATTCCCCACAACATATCTCACAAGAAATTCAGTGCTCAGGTCAACACTTACTTATGTAACATCCGCTACATTACTAATATGCATGAATTATGCAACTATTTTAGCACTTAACTAAAAGTTAACTCTACAAAATCTGAAACTCTTTTTACATGTATTTATTTATGCTCTGTTGACTGTGTTAATCCCACTAAGGCAGCATCCTCTTTTCAGAGGAAATCATAGGCTTTTTTTATACCAACTAAGGGAAATGTGGCCACAGTACTGGGGAACTTCCCCAATTCCTTATTTTTTTTTAAAGTGTCGTGGGATGTTTTATAACGACCTGAGGTGCCACCAGCTCAGGCAGATGAGGCAGCTAACTCAGGAGGGCATCATCCACCCCCCCATTCTTCACTACAGTGTTAGTACTGGAAAATTAATCGAAGCACATGGGGTGAGAAAAGAACCCACAGGCTTTTGATCTTCCAGCACCAAAGTGAGTGTGCTGCATGTTGAGCCACTTACACACACACAAACACATACTCACGCTTACCTGGCCAGGAAATGTAAAAATAATATTTGATTATTTAAGAAGTTAGAAAATAAATCAGCTCGTAAATGGAACTTATAGTCACACTACTTAGAAATGCATGCATGAAAGAAAATCTGATATATATATATATATATATATATATATATATATATATACTCACCTTACTCTCATATACTCACCTTACTCTCATATGTTGTATGTCCAACTGACAACTGGACAAATGGGTTAGGGTTGCTGTTCAACTTCTTTCCTGACTAGATGGAATAATAAACAAAATTCAAATATTAGCAAATGTAATTAGGGCAGAATGTACTGCAAAACAGTCCAAGAAATTATGAATGCATTTCTACAAACAGAATTTATCAGAGCATATACAGTTGCATTTGTCAGTGCCCTATGTGAAAAATGTAAAAGATACTGTATTATACTGTGCATGTATGAGATTCATAAACTGTACAGATCTATACTTTTTAATTCTGAATTTATTCCCTTAATTCAGTTGACGAAGTCACAAGGAAAGTTCTAAATGTACCGGTTGCTTCAGTGTCCTCCAGTGCAGCTCTAAAAGAAGCTTGATGGTCTGGACATATTAAAAACTTCCTCCAAAGTAACTATAAGCAAACACAACTTTAAGATATGACATACACAGCAGTTTGGTGAAAAACTATGAATTTATATAGCCACTATTTTTTTTTACTACAAATGCCATTTTCAGTAACTCCCATTTATAATGAATGGCACAATTCAATCACTGCTAACACTGTATTGTAATACAATGAATTGCAACAAAGATATTTAAGATCTCACAGAATACACACAAATAAATACATCAGGCTGTAAAATAGGCATTTCTAAAATTAATGGACTTTACAGAATGAATGAGGTTTAAAAAGGTATGCAGAGAGTGTAGAACTTTTCAGTTGAGGGCTGAAGACAAAACACCTAGAAGTTGACGTTGTTGAAAGAATGAAGCAGGGTGCAAAGAGAGGTAGAGCAAAGAAAGGCTGATATTGCAGAGGAGAACAGGAAGCATCAGCATGATGTAATCATAGTGCAGGAAAGTGGGAAGACAGCCAGTGTCAGCATGAGAAAGAACTGCCTGCCCTTTGTCAGAGCCATGCGAGTGGCATGGAAGAAAAAGTACAGTTTTATATCTACCATAAATGTAGATGTTCGAGTGCTAATACAGCTGCAGTCATAACAGATGGGTTATCCTGCCATCAGGCGGGTCCTCGGTTGGCCGAAATCCAAAGTCTAGGTCTGGCGTCGGATGTCGTCACTTCTTCACTGACATCAGTGCGGCAGGGGTATAAAAGAACCAGCCGACGCCATTTTCTTCTGTTTTTCTTGCCCCAGATGTCAGGTGCCCCCAGAAGGAAGGCAAAACATAAATTTATGTAATAATGCAATGCAATATAATCAAAAAACAGTAGTTGCAAGCAAATACACCATAAAAGAATACCCCAATCAGGTTGTATGAGGAGGTGTTAGCCATTAGGCCTGTCCCAAGAGGGGAAGGAGGGAGGGAAACCTGGACTGCAGCTGCATTAGCACTCGAACATCTACATTTATGGTAGGTACAAAACTGTACTATGTTCATCGTGCATACAGCTGCAGTCATAACAGATGGGTAGAATCCCAAAGCTAAAAAAGAGGTGGTAGGCACTAAGTGGAACTAGGAGGAGCAAGTATGCCCTGCAAGACTGCAGTGGCAAAGCCCGCTCTAGATTTGGAGTATAATGGTAGGTGATAGTGCTTGGAGAAAGTATGTACAGAACTCCAAGTGGCTGCTTCCAAAATATCTTTGATAGGAATCCCCCTGAGGAAAGCTGCAGAGGTAGCTGTGGCCCTTGTGGAGTGAGATCTGATGCCTGTAGGTACAGTTTTACCATGAAAAGAATAACAAAAGCGTATGCAGTGGGCTATCCATTTTGAGATTGTCTGTTTGGAAATGGCCTTCCCTTGAGCACCTGTAGCATAGGACAAAGAGTTGCTCTGATTTTCTGAATGGCTTTATTCTGTCCAAATAATAACGAAGCTGTCTGTGAATGTCCAAGGAATGTAGTAGTTTCTCCCCTTTGTTTTGTGGATTAGGGTAAAAGGTAGGTAAGTGGATAGCCTAATTCAAGGCTACCCTGGATACTACCTTTGGCATAAAGGAAGGGTTGGTTCGTAAGGAAACTCTGTCTTGATGGAACATGATGAAAGGCTGCACAGCCATGAGGGCTTGTAGTTCTGAAACCCTGCGTGCTGAGGTGATAGCCAGAAGGAGGGCTGTTTTCCATGACAAATATTGCAGTTCCGTTGAAGCAGCTGGCTCAAATGGAGGCAGGGTCAGTTTTTCTAGAATGAAATTGAGGTCCCAAGCAGGTACTGGTTGCTTCCTTGGGGGTTTTATATTCTTAGCCCCTCTGAGGAACTGTCTTAAGAGAGGGTGAGAGAATAAAGGAGGATCAGTGTTGTATTGAGCAGAAATGGCTGAGGCATGGATTCTGATGGAGGAGAATGAAAGTCCACTGCTTAGCATCTCAGCTATGTACTGTAATATTTGAGGTAAATTCAGTATTCCAGGATTTTGACCCTTTTTCTGATTCCAGGCACAAAACCGTTTCCATTTTGTGGAGTAGGCTTTTCTAGTAGAAGGCCTTCTGGCCTCCAAAATAACATCCCGCACCTCCTTGGAGAGTAGGGTCTGTTGTGAATTTAAGGAATCCTCCATGCGGCTAGTTTGAGTGTTTTCAGCTTTCTGTGAAGAGTTTTGAAGTTGTGCTGAGTCAACAGAAGAGGCATTAGAGGCAGGATCCATGGTGGGGAATGCATCAGGCTCCTCAGGAGTGGGTACCAGTGTTGTCTTGGCCAGTCTGGAGCAATGAGAATCATCTTTGGTCTGTCTGCTCTGGCTTTTAATAGAACTTTGGGCTGCAGAGGAAGAGGTGGAAAGGCATAAACTGTCACTGTTGTCCAACTGAAAGAGAGTGCGTCCACTTTCCAGGCCTGTGGATGATAGGTCCTTGAGCAGAATTTTGTCAATTGGTAATTTCTGTGGGAAGCAAAGAGATCTATGTCTGGCCTTCCCCATGCTTGAATTATCTTTGTAAAAACTTGAGGATGCAACTTCCATTCGTGTGGATCTGTCATATTTCTGCTTAGGTTGTCTGCCAGTGTGTTTTCCTTGCCTGGCAGGAATTGTGCTTGAAGTTGGATTTGTAATTCCAGAGCCATGTTCCAAAGATATATGGCTAGCCTGCACAGGGGATATGAATGGGTTCCTCCCTGTTTGTTTATGTACCACATCACTGTGGTGTTGTCTGTCCTTATCAATAGCTGGCCTGGATGCAGTAGGTCTTTGAAAGCCATAATAGCATTTTTTACTGCTAGCATTTCCTTTTGATTGATGTGTAGGTGCTTTTCTTTTTGGGACCATTTGCCCTGAATGCACTGATCTGTCATGTGCGCCCCCCAGGCGTAGTCCGAGGCGTCTGTTGTGATGATTTGATTTGCTTGAGGCAAGCAGAATGGGAGACCTATGTTTCTTTGGCATGCTTGAGCCCACCACAGAAATTCCTTTTGGAGGCATGGAATCAGTGGTATAATTGTTTCCAAACTGTGGCTGTGTTGAGACCATAAGTTTTTTAGGTACCATTGAAGTTTCCTCATATGCAGCTTTGCACATGGGATTAGCAGGATGCATGATGCCATGAATCCCAGAGCCTGCAGGATTTTCCTTGCAGTCAGCCTGGTGAAGGTTGCCAGTTTTCTGAAGTATTGAGTTAGTTGCCCTTGTTTCTCTGGTGTGAGGTAGGCCATCTGGGTGTTTGTATTCAAGCTGGCACCCAGGAAAATTATTGGCTGAGAGGGTATTAGTCTTGATTTCTTTTTGTTGACTGTGTATCCCAGAGAGTTCAACAACTTTATTACAAATGCCAGGTGTTTCAGAAGTATGTGTTTGCTGTCCGCTTGGATCAGGCAGTCGTCCAAATATGGGTATATTTGTATCCCTTGAAGTCTGCAGAAGGCAATTATTGATGCCAGGCATTTCGTGAGCACTCTGGGTGCAGTAGATAAGCCAAAGGGCAATGCAGAGAATTAATAATGGGTTGAACCTGCAAGAAATCTGAGGTATCTTCTGCAATCTTGTCTGATAGGGACATGCAGGTATGCCTCCTTGAGGTCCAATGTTACCAGCCAAGACTCCTTGCCCAGCATGGGAAGAAGCTGCCGTACTGTGAGCATCTTGAATTTTGGTACGAGTAAATATGTGTTTAGGATGGATAGGTCCAAATTAGGTCTCCAATCTTTGTCCTTCCTTGGTACCAGGAATAGTCTGGAATAAAAACCTTGACCCTGTTCTTGTGCAGGTACCTCTTGAATAGCTTTCATGTCCATGAGAGCTGAAATTTGTTTTTGTGCCTCTGCCCTTTGATTTTGTGGCAGGTTTGGCATGCCTCTCATTTTTGGAAGGGTGTGAAAGTGGAATCTGTAGCCTCTGTCTATAATGTCCAGGATCCATTTGTCTTTTGTGACAATATGCCAATTTTTCGAAAATAATGCCAGTTTTCCGCCTAAAGGTGCTGCCATTAGAGCTTTGCTTGGCATGCAAAGGGAAAGTCATTGGTTCTGCTTTCTGAATGGCTGTGATCTATCCTCTCCACCTCTTGGTGTAGGTGCTTGCCATTGTCTGCCTCTAAATGATCCTTGAGATTGCCCTCTACCCCTCGGGTGCCTGTATCTACCTCTTTGAGGTCTGTCCGTGGCTGGAAAGGACCAATTTTTTGAAGGCCAATTTCTACTGAAACGTGGAGGTTGTACCTGTAGGAAATCTTTCACTGTTTGCATTGATTTTGCCTTTTCCTCCATTTTCTTTAATACCTCCTCAGCTTTAACACCGAACAATACATCTTTTTGAAGAGGTGCATCTAGTAATTTAGCTTTGACATGATCTGGTAAGGTTTGCTCTTTGAGCCAAACATGTCTACGTATGACTGATCCTGTAACAGCAGCTCTACATGAGGCCTCTAAAGCATCAAAACCACATTGCAAGGTATGTTTACCCACTTGTTCTGCACTATGCAACAAATCCTGCAACTCCTTCAAGTCTGGTTGTTCAGGTTGTGACATTTTGCTTTTCAACTGAGATAACAAAAACTGTTGATACTTTAACATATGGAACTGACAGTTTAATGCCCTCATGGTTAAAGTGGCCGAGGTGTATACCTTTTTCCCCACCTTTCTAAAGCTCTGGAATCTCTCTCTGAAGGTAATGGATTTTTGGCAGTGGAGGCCTTAACTCCCTTGGGACCCTGTGAAATAGTTTCTGGGTCAGCCGCATGGCTTTTGTATAGGAATTGGTGTGAATCAGGAACCCGGTAATACCTGTCAGGCTTGACTGGAGCTGGAGGTAAAGAATCTGGGTTAAGGCTGGCCTCTGAATACACATCATCTAGTATGTCTAAGACAGGAGGGATAGCCAGAGGCCTGTGCTGAGGGAGCAAGAGGAAATCCCTGAGCCTTTTCTTGGAGTCTGAGTAATCTTGGCCTTCCCAGTGGAAGTGTTCCCTCACGGTATGCAAGGTTTCCCCAAAGGAATAGCCCTCAGGAGGGGAGACAGAGGGAAAGGACTCCTCTGCATCAGAATCTTCAAAAGGGGAGTATGAATGTTCCTGGTCTTCAGAATGTTCTGAAGTAATGGAGGCCTGGTCCGAGGAAGGGTATTCTTCCTCCACTCTGGGCCTTTTGTCCAACCCCTGATAAGAGTAATCAAATCCTCAGCCATTTTGAGCATCTGTTTTTTAGGCATGGGGCCTTGAGAGGGGCCCTGTGGAGCTTGTCTTTTAGTATGCATGGCTGCTTTAGATTTAGTGAAAGCCTTAATGGAAAAAGAAGAAGAAGGCCTGAAGACACCTTGAGAGGTGGCAGGCCTGTCTAAACTCTGAGTTTCCCCGCCAAGAGTGGCGTCGGTATCTGTAATCGGGGTGTGGGCCGAGGAGCCTGCGACCTCGGGCACAGAAGACACCGCTAAGGAAGTGTCATCGGTAGTCAGGGGCTGCGTAGGTGCCTCGCTGAGAACCGAAGCACCTGTAGTCAGCTTTAGCGTGGTGTCGGTAGAAGTCGCGGACCTCGTATGTCGGTCCTTATCTTTGCGTCTTTTACTCAAAACTGGAGTCGGAGTATCCAACGACATAATGTAATTAAACTTTTTGCCAAAATAGTGTTGGGCGAACTCCGCCCGACGCTTAATAGTGCGTTTGTTGAATGTAGCACAAAAACGACAGGCCGAGACGTCGTGGTCTGGGCCTAAGCAAGGAATGCAGAGGGAATGGAAATCCTTATGCGGTATTTGCTTCCCACATGAAATGCAATTATTAACTTTGTCTGACATCGGTCTGAGGCAAGAAAAGTTTCCCCAACGGGATACTTAGCTTTCAAGAAGACTTTGGTTGAAAAATATTCGTAATCTCAGGAGCTGGCCGACCGGCACTTGTGAACTGCTTCTGCTTTGGGCACCGCGCGGCGGGAAAGACTGAAGAAAATGGCGTTGGCTGGTTCTTTTATACCCCTGCCGCACTGACATCAGGGAAGAAGCGACAACATCCGACGCCGGACCTAGACTTTGGAATTCGGCCGACCGAGGACCCGCCTGACGGCAGGATAACCCATCTGTTATGACTGCAGCTGTATGCACGATAAACATCATAGCCATGGATGCTAAGGACAGTACTGTTCCTCGGTTATAGGGAGTGGAAATAACTTTGATGGTTTTCCTCAAGCATTTGAATATGTATGCAATTAGCATCAAGTTGACCAGGGATGATGGGTGAGGTTTTTAACCTACCAGCAAAGCTATCAACACATTAAGTAAGATGTCCGATTATGACTGCCTTGGTTAGATAAAAATAAAAAATGTGCTTTGTAAATGCTTTAAACTTAATTTTTAAGCTTACAAACAAAAAAAGTTTTTAGAACACAAGACAAAAACAGAAAACAGTGCTAATGTTATCATTCCATAAATAATCAGTTAATTTTACAGAAGGATCATTGGATGTCAAGGTATTACTTTTAAAATATTGGGACACATTATGAAGAAGGAAGCAACCACTACCATACATGATGATATCAGAATTGAGCTAACTGACTAAAGAGATGGGTAAAAAGGATAACCTCCATCGATACAAGCTGTGGGTTCCTTGCACTACACATGGGTTTAAGGAAATTCATGGAGCAACCTAATCTTGACTGTAGGTTTCACAAGCAAACAGGAAAGCCACTGGCTTCAGTATATGTCAAGGTCTTAGGATTTAAATGCTTCTAGAGTAATCAAGTGAGGCAATGATGGTCCAAATGTCCACAAAGACATAGTGGGAGGCAGAAACCACATAAGGGAGATAATATTTGTGTCACCACAATAGGAGTTGCTTGCCATGAAAATGCAGCTGATCCACGTTATTACAAGAGCCTGTAAACTTATTCTGGTAGCCAGCAAATAAACCACTGCTAAGAAAGATAGAACATCAGACATACTGTTGAGCCTGCAGTTTTCAGAGAGGAAAATTACTTGCCGAAGCAGTCCATTCCAGTTACAGCCATGACAGAGATACCTTCTAAGGTTCCACTGGCCAAAGTTCACTTGAAAAGAGGGAGATGAAAACAGGTGATAATGTCTGACAATATTACAGCACGTTTTAATCGGTAATGATTTTGATACTATAGTCTTGTGTATATGTAATTACACACAACCAAGCATGGAGACAAATACAAGGGGGAAAAGTAGCAGAAAGGAGACTGAATCTGTGTCCACTCAACTAACATAGACTGGAGAGGTGGCTACTTCAACAAGAGCTAAGCAGTGGCAATCAAACAGCCTGACTCTGAGTCACAGCTGTTATAACATACAGGACTTTCTCTGGAAGGGATACATCAGAAGAAAAGGTACTTGGAAGAAGCAAAACTAAATCCAAGTCACTGTTATCAAAGTGTATGCTAAACTTTCCTTGGAAGTAACCAGGAAGGATCACAAAGACAAGGATGAGTCAGTCATAGCTTTTGAATTCCACTTTACAGAACCTGAAGGAGGTAACCTAGGAGGTTCCAGATGCTGAAGGGCAGGGAGAGTCTGTATAATGGTCAAGGGGTTATTATATACAAATTAACTCCTGCAGCAGGACTACAAGGAGAAGTGATACAGCAGACGGCGAGTCCCAAGGCCTATCATCAGGTATTTCTGGCCACAACAGGCTAACAATATATTAAATAAGACGTCTGATTCTTGACTGCCTTGATTACATAAAAATGAAAAATGTACTTAATAAATGCTTTAATCTTAATCCTTTACAGAAATAACTTTTTGAGGTCATACGGGCAAAAAGCATATAAGGCAGAGGTTCATGCAATTTTTTATTGGCTAGATATTGCAAAACCTGTGAAAAAAGTGCTTGTCAAGAACTCGGTAAGGCAGGAGACAAATCTAAGACTGCTTTGGCACCTTTGCCAATTAATAAAGAGCCATTCCAAACACTGGCTATGGATTTTGCAGGAATTCTTAACATCACAGGTTACAGTTATATCTTGGTGAGGGCTATTATGTACCCTGAAGCAGTGACTTTATACTCCAGTGAGGCAGAAAAGGAAGAAAAAGAAATTTTCAGTAGGGTGGGTTTTCCCTGTGGAAACTCTGGCAGACCAATGGGCTAACTTCATGTTAGACATGCTGACCTGTTTTGGGAAGTACTGTGGGGTAAAACAGTAAACAACCACAACCTACCATCCACAAATAAATGGTCTGTTAGAAAGGTTTAGGTCTGCACATAAGACCATGCTGTCAACATCTGCAGACCAGTTTAAAAGGGAGTGGACAAATTACATGCCAGTTTCTTCTTTGCATGAAGAGTGGTGCCCCAACAATCCACAGCTTTTTGTCATTTGGGCTGCTTTAAGATCACAACATGAGGTAGGTCCCTGAATGAAATCAGAGGGAGGGTGAATGCGATTTCCACAAGCAGTCTAGTGTGCTGAATTTCATGAGTAAGCTTATGAAGCTCACAGAGTCCCTAACACAAGCAAAACAACAGCAAGAGGTCTGGTATGACTGAACTGTGACAGCCTGACATACACTGTGGAGGGGGGGGGGGGGTAAATGGTAAAATAACACCATGGGGGGTAAAGGTAAAACAACATTTATTCCTCCAACAAAATAAGCTACAAGTTGTATGGGAAGTCTCATTTCACTGTTGTGAGAAAGGTAAGCAATGGCAATTATGCAGTGGAATTTCCAGAGATCATAAAGAAATATAAACTCTACCATGCTATTCTGGTGAAGCCTAGACACTGGCACTCAGTACTTGCAGTGGGTTATAGACAGAATCAGTGTGTGATCTTGTGAAAGACATCTTCTAACACTTCAATGGATAAAGTAGTGCTTTCACAGCAGCTATAACATACAAAGTCTCAGCATATCAGACCAGTGCCACAAAATTTAGGGAATGCTCACTATGAAGCTGACATGTGGGCATTAGGACTCAACAGCAAATTAAACAGGATCCTTTTAATGTTGGATCCAGTGAGTAATTCAGCACTTCAACAGTCCCCTGACTGTCACCAGTAGTGCAGGTGGACAAAGGATGAGAGTGTATCAAGGTCTATGTACAATACAGAAAACAGTAACACGAAATCACATGTTCATCCCATGCCCACAACAGGCAGCGCTTTGAAGGAAATGTGTGGAGCCAGGTATACAACCAAGAATTACTTTTACAGGTACCCTTGAGGTGAACAGCAAAGGACAGGTCATCCTCTTTCATGCAGTTTAGGTTGTATGAAATCACCAAAACACTCTCTGCATTGAAAAATGCCACAGCTAGAGGCTGGTAGATCACATTCTGGCAGAATATGAAAACTATGCTCTTGTGTACATAGATAATACTGCTTTCTACTGTCAGTTCTGGCAGGAAAATATTCAACAAGTTAGAAATTAAGTCATCACACTAAAAAACCCTGGGATAACAAAGGAACTAAATGTCAAGACAGAGTAGTAGGAATATATTATTTTGATCATCTAAGAAGTGGAGACTAAATACTGCCACAGCCTGGCAGAGTAGATGGGGCATAGCCTATTCCTGTTAACAAGCTAATGGTATTCCTCAGAACAGCATGGTATTACAGAAAAAAGTACCATAACTACTACTCTTACAGACTACACCAAAAACAGGCCAAATAAAAATAACTAGACAACAGCTTGTGAGCTAGATTTCCACAGGCTCAATGAGGCCTTGAATGGACTCCATGTAACAGTCACCCTTGATTATGAACCTTTCATCGACCCAAAACCATCACAATACAAATGAAGGACAACTGAATTTAATTACTGGCTTAACTACTGGTATCATTCTAGGGGGAATCCAGTATATACCAGCTTAAGAATATTACTGACAACCCAGGCAGCTTTGCTATGGATGGTCTTTATCTCCCAAAGTGTTGAATATTGGTTAAGATGTTTACTTCGCGCATACTGCTTTTTTTTTAGCCAAATACAATCAAATCCATATACACATAGCACTGTTTAGTGCTACAAGCTTAAATAAAAAGGTGCACTCCTTAAAGACATTTCTGAACTTTGAAAATATTGACATATGTGCAGTTACTGAAACATGGTTTCAGAACAGTGGAAGCACCTCTGCAGTGCCGTGTTTTAATGCCTTTCACTCCTTCAACCCCAAAGCCAAATTGGACTTTATAGCTAGTAAGGGTGTACCTGTGTTCTTAAAATGCCATTTTACCTCCAAACCCATAGTGTAGTACAATGATCCATCACTCCTACACATTCTTCTTAAGATAAACATAACCGTATTACCACACAGTAGTCAAATACTGGGTCTATATCAATTTGTCGAAGGTTCACTTCCATGAACCTTTTTCATCAACCCAAACCACTGAATGTTCACAACCGTGAAAGATTTAAGTAGGGAAAGGTAGCAGTTGGCCAACAGCACAAATCTGTCATTTCCCCATTGTAGTGCGATCTTCGAGTTGGTATATATAGTTAGGGGGTACGTGGGTTTGACATACTGCGGTGTGTGCTCCAGTGTAGTGTTGGTCAAGTGTTTCCTTTTCCTGGTGAAATATTTTTCTGATGTGAACGTTTGCAGAACTAAACGTTTGGTGGTTTTGGGTCGATGAAGAAAAGTTTGCGGAAGTGAACCTTCGACAAATTGATATAGACCTGTCAAATACCATACCCCATCTAGTACATCAGCGGACCATGAGGCCTATCTTACACTAACATTCCTCACAGTAGAACCAATCACAATCCTCTTTGGTGACTTCAACTCTCTCTCTCCATTAACTGTGGAACCTATACCACCACAAATAAGTATGAGACAAGATTCCTTAATTTCATTTAATGCCAACTCTTTGGACCAACTAGTCTATATCCCAAACAGGGGCTCAAAAGTATTAGACCTGGTCCTCACAAATATAGTCCCCCTATGCTTGGAGCCCGCAGTTACTAAATCACTGGTCAAAAAGGGCCATTATGCAGTAATACTTACTCTAGGTGTGAGACCTGAGTCAACTCGATATCCATCTTCAGAGACTACTCCAAGGCAAATCTATTCTAGCTAACTGATGACCTGATGAAATTCAAACACCCACTTCACCTAGTTGGCCTTGCTTTACATGCTGTAATTTTCACATACAAATTCTATGCACAGCTCCAAGTTAGCATCAAGGCCTTTGTCTACATATGAGGAAACTACAATGCCAAGTTTAAAAACAAACCCATTTGCTGGATCCCCCCCAAAAAACTATACAACAGGAAGAAACTCATAACTCAGCAAAAGCAAACATAATACTCCAAGTGCTAGGGAAGGACTCATAAATAATAAACAAAGAACTTGGAAACAAAATAAAATCCCCCAAGAGTACGAGTATGAATTGTGAATAGTCACTCATGCTAAGGATAACTATAAAGCTGTCTTCAGCTACATAAGAAACCTAAGAAACAATAACCAACAATGCTTGAATTAATACAAAATAACAACACAGGAGTTGACCCCTTTGAACACTACAACATATTAGAAGCCAAATTCAGCTCAAACTTTAGCTCTCTATCTTCCGCAAATTATTCACAGCATCTTAACATGCCTGCTCCACTCCCCCAAATCACCTCTGAACAAGTCATAAGTTTAATCCAAGGCTAAAAAAACTAGCTCCACGTGTCAATGTGCCAGGCTGTCTTCTTGTCAGCATCAAATACTGCCAGGTTTACTAATTATTATTATATCTAGTCAATCTCAGCCTCTCCACTGAATTTGTGCCAAATGTATTGAGAACTGCTGTATCCACAGCACTCCACAAAGGGGAATCCATATTTCCCACTGAATAGCAAATTGACTCACCAATAGAACTCAGTTTGTTAGTGTTGCACGCACAGTCTCATCTAAACAATTAGTTACTAGTGATGTCCCTCAGGGATTGGTTCTGGGACCATTCCTCTTTGGTATCTACTACTCTGAAGTTAAAGCAGATAAAGATCAGTAGCTGATGAAGTCTGCCACTGACTGCACAACTGCAGCTATCATGACTACCCCAGATGACCTACATATTCTCCAGGAGGAACTAAAGCATACTAACAGGTGGTGCTTTCACCACTGCTTCACATTAAAGGTAAAAAAATGCAGCACTGTGTCCTTTGGAATAACCTGGGCATACCTGTTGCTATCCCACAGATGACCCCCCCCCAATCATCAGTCTTTAGGGTCTTGGGCAGCTTCATTGACAATGAACTATCCTTTGACCTCTATGTGACCACTGCTGTTAGGAAATCATTTTATATAACCAGACTAATCACTAGGATCATAAAAGGGTAATACAAGAAAGTCATATGGAACAATGGATCATTTGTTGTTAAATAAAGTCATAGTGGAGAACTGTAAAAATGGGAAGAATCTAAGTATGGCATGGACAGACTACAAAAAGCATTTGACAGTATCTCACAGTCACGGATAAAGAGTGCTTAAAAATGTATAATGATAAACTACATCACAGTGACCATGAAACAGTAGAAAACCACTTTGAAGTCAAGCCAAGATGAAAGTCAAATTATTATTCCAGGGCTAAAAATCCAAAGGGGGATATTCCAGGATGACTCTCTAGCACCGCTGCTCTTTGGCCTTGCCCTTAACCTATTAAGCCATCTGCTTAACAGATAAGGTCATGGCTATAATTTGGCTCCCAGAAAGAAATAAAGTGTAAAGATTTCTCATCTTCTCTTTGTCAATGATTTAAAACTGTATAGCTCATCAGATGAGGAACTGAAAGCACAACTACAAGTAGTCAAAACTTTTTCAGATGATATAAGAAATGTCATTTGGTCTTGATAAATGTGCAAAAGCAACCTTTAAAGCAGGAAAGCTTCAGCACCAAAACAAAAACATCAGTTTGGGGCAAGAATGTGATATAAAAGAACTTGGGAAAGAGGGAGTGTATAAATATTTGTGAATTGATGAAGGATCAATAAAACATGAACAAATGTGAATAAAACTCAGTAAGGAATTTTTAGAAGACTTAAATTAATCCTGAAAACAACACTGACATCTAGGAACAAAGTTCAAGCTATAAAACAATTTGCTTTTCCTGTCATAACTTACAGTTTTGGAGTGACTAACTGTCCCCAAAAGGTGATGGACAGATTATACAGTAAAAGAAGAAGGATGTTTCATGCACATCAAATAATTTATAAAAATCAGTGCATACCAACATTATATATTCCCTGTTCCGAAGGAGGTATGGGTCTCCTTGAAATTGATTATATGTATAGATCTGCAGTCGTGGGACTATATACCTATCTGCTGATGTCACAAGACCCAAACACAGTGAAAGTTTTGAAACATGAAGAGAACAAATCTAAGATGACTTCCCTTCTTAATCTAGCAAAAGCATAGCAGGGAATGGAAATCAAACTAGTAGTAGTTAAAAATCAGGCAACAACTGAATGCGCCAAAAAACAAAAGAAAAAATATAAGCTGAAGGATCAGATGAGAAAAATGGAAAATGTATAAATAGAATTGCAGGTATAGAAAATCTCTGGAACAACCTTATGTTGATCAGGATTGAATGCAGGAATGGTTAAGGAGAGGCAAATTCAAACCAAAAGATGAAAGAAGGTTAATATTGGCAACCCAAGACAGTGGACTATGTACACGTTGGTCTACAAAGTCTGTTGAACATGTGAGAGAAACAGACAAAAGTAGGTTTTGTAAAACAGAATTGGAAACAGTTGCACACCTGATTGCTGGCTGTGACATACTAATGGCAGGAGGACTGTATACTAAACGGCATAATAATGTGGCAAGACTGTTGCACTGGGGATTGTGCAAACATTACAATACTGAAATAGTTCAAAAACACTAGAAACATGAGCCAGAAAGCATTGTAGAAAATGTGGAAGTCTACATCACATGGGATCACCCATTACCAACAGTTCAAAAGATAGATGTGAGAAAAACCAGATATAGTGGTCCATGAAAAGAAGACAAAAGTAGCACTGATCATTGAAATCACTATACCCAAATCACTACAGTGTCTTGTCTACAGAGAGAGACAAAGTCATAAAATATCAAGATTTGCAGGCAAAAACGAGAGCAACGTGGAAGAAAGATTTTATTTACTTTATTTAACATTTGCTTACCAGGAAAGTCTGACTTGGAATGAAGCCAAGTTTCAGCGGAGGCCCAGGGAGAAATGCTCCAGATGCATGTCTCTGTAATGTGGGAGGAAACTGGAGTACCCAGAGAACACCCACACGAATGCAGGGAGGACATGCAGACTCCACACAGAAGGCACTCCAGCCGAGAATTGAACCGGAGAACCTCTTGTTGTGAGGTGACATTGCTACCGCTGCACAACTGCGCCGTCCCAGACTGTTCCAATACTGGTAGGAGCAATGGGTCTTATAAAAAAAAAGAATATGTTACCGATACATACAACTCCGTATGAAGTGCAGGAGGAATCATTACTGAGCACACTGTGGGAGCTGTGAAGAGTACTTCTGGCTGACATCAAAGATTGAAACAATACTAATTTCATGAACTTTAATCATACTTTGACTTAGGAATGGGGTCCATTCCTGTCTTGGTATTAGAAACGTAAAAGATTTGGAGAAATTAAAAAGGCACATCTTCTACATACAAGCAGGTCACTGTACTGATCTACTTCTCCCTTACCAGACCAATAACGGGATAGCCAAACCAAAGGGTAAAAAGGTTACAAAGACAAACCATTTAGTACAAAACTGCAAGAAGGACCCAGCCAAGCTAGAGAATTTACTGTGCAATACCTTAAAACTTCTGCAGCAGAAGCTCATGGAAAATACATACAATACCCCTTAAAGACATACCAGTGTTTCAACTGCATGTCTTCTGAATGCCAATGACTTTTTACAGTTGGCTTTTTAAGTCTTTCATTCAGGCCAATTCAGCCAAACCACACTAGATACAGACATGCAGGTTTTGACCTTTTGTCAGAGTGCTCTCACTTTTTTCCATTCCCTACTGACTACTGACAGGAAATCTCTGCCTTGCCTACAGAGCTTTACTAGATCTGGGCCTATACAACCACCTACATATCTACAAAACTAATACCACCCTTACCATCTGCCAAAAGACCTAAACTGCAACCAAAACATAAGTACGACCTGTTGGAAGGACAGGCATCTTTCTCAGAGAATATGGAAGGACAGGTATCTTTCTCAGAGAATACCTCTTTTATGGAAAAAAAATTCCCATTAAGGTAAAGAAGAGTATCTCACCCTTTTTAAACATAACCTGGATGATGGGAAGGGTAATTTTAAGTACATCCCTGGTATGGCCTCTCTAGCCCTTATGGAAAGGAGCCAAAATTAAGCTGGGGTCTGGTATTAATTAATATCGTGGTTAAGTGCTGGGACCATTGGCTAGGCTACAAATTATTCCACTGGATCAAGAGCCTAGTATGAACCTATGGATTTGGCACTGTGTTTTTGGCAGTTTTTCAAAGGGAAATATGCATCCTGTTATATATTTTAGCCATAAACTCCAGTCAAAGGAAAAATAGAAAGGGAACAGTTTGGGCTTTACAAAGTTTTAACCTTACCTGTTTCAACAGTAGAAAAATCACAGTACTTTAGATCTTAATCCCATAAACGGTTACACAGAGTCAGTGGGCAAAATAGTAAACTTAGGAGGAGTTTGGGATTACTCGCCTATAATATGAAAATCCAGCATTGCCATGGTGTCATAATGCAAAAGCAGACCATCTGTAAAGACAAGGAAGTGGGTAACATAACTTAAAACACACCCAGAATCCCATTTTTCTGATAGTGACTTAAAATTTATTTGAGTCCATGAATGGGAGAGAAGTTTGACAACTGAGTAAAGCTTGCAATTGTAATTCAGTAAAACATTCAGGAAAGCTGGATTGAGCTGCGTTAAACATAATTATTTTCATAAGAAATGGTGAGAAAACTATGGTTGTAGCAAAGATGTAAAAAAAGGGCACCGGAAATTGAAAATCTTCTTTATACTCATTCATAGGGGGGTTGTTTTAATAATTATCTTATTTGATCTCCATGCAGTACATATTCCTCCCTCCCAAGAGTTAAGGGAATGTGGAAACAGAAACTTTAATCTAAAAGCCATAGATGAAACACCGAGGTTGATTGGGACTTGCCACTTAGTCTATGACTTATTTCTGAACTGAACAGTTGGACTCCACCTTCTGGAATGTGCACAGGATATTTCAGCTGTAACAATAATTTCAGAAATTAATTGCCTACAAGTTTTTTCCCCCTACAGCTTTTGAATTAAAGTCATCAGAAACTAAAAACAGCAAATGTTTAGCTAGAGGCAGTTATAGTATACATTAGCTATCACTTTTTTATTTGTGTATACTGCTCTGTTTTAAATATGTTGCTTATATTTCCATGTGCAACTGTTTATTTGTTGCATATTTAATCTCAGAAAGTGCACTGTTTAACTGTATTTACTTTAAGTAAAGAAGTCATCACTCAAATTCAAAAGTATGTGGCTTGTGGTTTGTATATTACTTTAAATTACATATACTGATTGAATTCTTGTGGCATTAACTATAAGACTTCAGTCTTTTCAACAGACTTTTTAACTACTGTTGCAGAATGATTATATTATGGTTGGCTTACCTTAAAAAAAAAAAAATAGGTAGCTGTGTTGCTGGTGTACTAGACTGGTCTAGTTGGAGCCAGAGTTACTGAAAAGTCAGGAAACGGGGCATTGGTGCTAGAAAGATACAACTATTACCTTCTTGGAAATGGTGTCTGTGTGTTTCTGTACAGGAGCGAAAAATTATCCTGGCAGCTGACTTAGAAGATTAAGAAGCTTTAATGAGCTGTTTCCTGTGGTCCAGTGGTACAAGGTTCAATTCACTCAGCCTCCACTGCCTAACTGTGTGACTGAGCAAGTCATTTAACCAGACACTGCACCCAGACTGAGTCTGAAAAAGGACCATGGAGATAACTGCTTTGCCATGGAAAACAAATACATACAAATAAATAAAATAAAACAAAATAAATCCTGGCTAAGTTTCAGTTGCTGTTGCTAAGACAGCACTAAAAGGTAATGAACTGAAAACAAGGTGGATGAGTTCCTAGGAAAACATTACCAGTGACTCTTACTTGCATTTCTTTATTGTATGACTTATTTTGTGTTTCAAGTATTTAGCCATAACCAGAAGTAGTAGAGCAGATTTGCTGTAAACTCTTAAGGATGCTGCCTCATTTCATTTGAAGGTCAATGGTGCAGTTCATGAGACTGTAGCCCCTGATCATCACATATAAACTGCTGGTAGTGAGTGTCAATTTACATGTTTATTCATCATAATGTTAAGTTAAAAAATGTCATTACACTAACAGCAAGTCTTTTAGAATCCTGAACATAGGATGACAAATGGGATAGACAGTAAAGCAAGGTACCAGAAAGGGCAGTGCAGGTGTATCTGAAAGTGAAAACAGAAAATTGCATTTGTCTATACATGGGCTGACCTCTTGTTTAGGCTTATAAGGGCCTCAGGCCCAATAGCCTAGTAACTTCCTATGATCCTATAAACAGAGTCACGGGAATCGGAACTAAAACTGAAAGAATTAATACACAAGGAACTGACAATGAGAAAAATGCATATGAAGCGGAAAAACAGCACAGAAGAGACACAGCTAAAGTGCTGAAGTGAAGGATACCAAATTATGTCAACATATCTTAGGGTTTAGTTCCAATGTTTCTTTACTTGTCTTTACTTCTGTTTTGATTCACTCTCCATTTTTATTTAGGTGTGAAACATTGGTCAATAGCTCATTGTGTTTCTAACTGATTACCCTGAGAGTTTAACTTTAAAAAAGCCTTTCATCATGGGGGTATAAAGGAATTCATTTTATAAGTTTCTGCTCTTTGTGCCTTCACCTGTGGCTGGCTACAAGAATTATCCAAAGCTGATATAAGTATATATTTTTTGCTCTAAATGTTTCAGTGACATATAACAATCCTGTGCTACTCATAAGTTGTAGTTTTTAACACTATTCTGAAATAGCTGTGTTTTGTCAACATATCTCAAAGGTTTAGTTCCAAGATTTCTTTACTTGTCTGTAGTTCAGTTTTAATTCAGTCTCCATTTTTATTTAGGTGTGAAATACTGGTCAAGAGCTCTTTGCATTTATCTGATTGCCCTAAGAGTTTAACTTTAGGAAAGCTTTTCATCCTGGTGGTACAAGAGAGTTTCTGTTCTTTTGTTCCTTCACCTTTGGCTGGCTACAAGAATTACTGCTGCTAAAGCCATTTGGAAATTCAAAGCTGATATAAGTATATACTTTTTTGCTATGTTTCAGTGATATTTAACAATCCTGTGCTGCTCTTAGGTTGTAGTTTTTAACAGTACTCTGCAATATTTGTGTTTTGTGAACATATCTCAAGGTTTAGTTCCAAAGTTTCTTTACTTCTGTTCTGATTCAGTCTCCATTTTTTGTCCCACCCACCCGCACAATTGTTATTGTGTTCTGAAAACTTGATGGCTTTTGAGCTGCCTGCCTCTACTATAAATCTGATATTGGACACTCCTCCCAGTCCCACCACATCAGCTCATTCTATTGTGAAAAAAAACTTCTATTCAGCTGCTTTTACTGTTTTTGTGTCTCTTCCAACTTTATTACTTTATCTTGATTTTAATGCTTGTTCTAAAAGTGTTCAATTGCATTTATTCTGCTGCATTTATTACTGCTTGTTAGTAGCCTGACTATAATTTTTACTCTAAGTGTCATACGTTTAGTTAAAGGACTTGGGCTTCAGGCCAGTTATTTTACATTAAGAAGGTTTAGGGACTACACTCTTGTGGGAGGAGACAGTAGCCTCTGCCCTTTTGCGCTGGAAATTGCTGGGTGACGGCCTATTGTGCCTGTTGTTCTACATGTCTTTGTTCTGGTTTAAGCATTTGGGCTCCATACAATTTACTTTACATTGAGAGGGTTGTGGTCAGGACACTTGTGGCAGGACAGTATAGCCTATACTCTTCTAATTTGGGAATTTCTGGTTGGAGGTTCAATGTGTCTGTTATTCTGAAAGTGTCTTACTTCTGGTTTAAGCACTTGGGCTCCAAACCAGTTACTTTACATTGGGAGGGTTGTGGTCTGGATTCTTGTGGCAGGGGAGTGTAGCCTACACCCTTCTAAGCTGGGAACTGCTGGTGAAGGCTTATTGTGTCTGTTATTCCAAGTATCTTTATTCTGGTGTAAGCATTTGGGTTCTAAACTAGTTACTTTACATTAGGAGGATTTGTGGTCTAACTCTTATGGCAGGAGAGGATAGCCTACACCCTTCTTGCTGGAAAGTGTTGGTTGAAAGCCTATTGTGTCTGTCATTCTGAAGTGTCTTAGTTCTGGCTTCAGCACTTGTGCACCAAAACCAGTTCTTTTACATTAGGAAGGTTTGTGGTTTAAACTCTTGTCATGGGAAAGTGTAGCCTACACCCTTCTATGCTGTGAACTGCTGGTGAACTGCTACATTATTTAAACTGCTTTCTGCTGTTCTGACTGTGATTTTATGCACTTTGAATTTCTAATACTTCTGCATTTTATAGCATAGGTTAGATTCAGACTCGCTGACTCTAGACTGTTTGGTATCACTTGAGCATTAAAACCAGTTCTTCACTGAGATACTGAAATATCTGAGACATCCACTGCTTCCAACTAACTGTAAGTGGCTGTTTTTGCTCTAATATTGCACTTTTAATTTATATTTGCATTACACTGTCTTGTCTATCTGAATTGTCTGAACTATTCTTGTCACATATTACTGTACTAGTTCAGCTGTAGCACTGCCCAGTTCCAAGTTTGATATTTCTGGGTCTGTTTTGTAACTTCTGAGCATCAACTTCAAACCACTTTTGTTGGTGAAGGCCCTTCTGCACCCTTGTGTGAGGAGAGTGCTGTCTGGGTCCCACCTAATCGTGGGTGACTGCAGTAGAGCTCAGAGACAGTGTTCCTATTGGTTAGTCTGAGCTAAAAAGGGTATTTTATTGTTTTATTTAAGTCCTGTGCTTGCACTTGTTAGTGTGTAGTGCTCCATTGTGTACTGCTGCATATTGGTGGTTACAGTTGGTGGTTATAGATGCAAACGTTTTGTCTGTTAAAATTTCCTTTAGCATTTTGCTTGTGGTCCTCCAGAGATTTCTCACTGACCTGCTCTATTGTGAGATGGAACACAGCCTAGCCTGAGAGGTACCAACACACCTCTCACCCACTAGCCACTCCTAAGTGCAACATCTCTTCCTGATCATATAAATTTACCTGTCACTATGGACGGACAATTTTCCAGCCAGCTTGGTTGACATGGACATCCTGAGACAGTAACAACTGCCTCATGTTCAGCAATAACCCTTTACTCCTAGTCCACTCAAACACAATGTGCGAGAGATGCATCTATATTAAGAACCTTGAATCCATGCTCTCTCACACACCAGTCAACACATATGACAATGAGCAGGTTACCAACATGCAGATCTCACCTCCTACTCAATCCAAACCCACTTCACACACACATACATTTACTTATTTATTTTATTTATTTATTTAACATTTGTTTACCGGGAAAGTCTGACTTGGAACAAAGCCAATTTTCAGTGGAGGCCCAGGGAGAAATGCTCCAGACGCATGTCTTTGTGACGTGGGAGGAAACCGCAGCTCCCAGAGGAAACCCACATGAATGCAGGGAGGACATGCAGACTCCGCACAGAAGGCACCCCAGCTGAGAATCAAACTTTAGAACTTCTTGCTGTGAGGTGACAAAGCTACTGCTGCACCACTGCGCTGTACATATGCGGAAGTCCTCACCAAAAACATACCCAAACACCAGAAACCTCCTAAATACAAACAAAAGCACGCTACACATAATACTTCTTCTGCAGAACACATTACACATAATAGCTCATGCACCAGTGTCTCACTGGACAAACCCCTAAGACAAAACACAAAATCAAACATTTTCGTCATAGGTGATTCCATTGTGAGACACAATGATGCCCCCCTCAACAGGCTAGATAAGGAAAAGGTCACGGTCGGCTGTCTGTCCCGTGCCAGGATATGCCATATCACACATGCACTAAAGTCTCTCAACAACAGGTACTGTTATCACTCTGTCATAATCCATGTTGGTGTGAATGATTTGAGACGTACCTCTTTGGACTATATGAAGAGAGACATGACTGAGTTCTTGGATTATGTGTCTCAGGCAGGTATGTCCCTAGCCTTAAGCAGCACTTTACTTTCACCTAGGATGATGCTTCAATACAAACAGAAAATGATTGACTTCAATAACTGGCTTAGCTTCTGGTGTCATTCTAAGGGGATCCCACTAACTGTCAGCCTGGGATGACATGATCGACAGACCTCGATGTTTTGCTAGAGACAGTCTTCATCTGTCACCCCTGAGATTTCGGCTACTGGCTAAGGCTCTTGCCATTCCCCATAGTGCCTTTTTAGGCAGGGTCTCAAGGACAAAATTCCCAATGTAAAAACTCTGTTTAAAAACAACCTCAAGGTGATTCGGCTAAACGCTAGGAGTCTCAACATGAAACTGTACTCACTGGAAACTTTCCTCACCTTGGAAGATGGAGACACGGAGACCTGGTTCAAGGCTGTGGAGAGCACCCTAGCCATACCGAGTTAGACCTCCTTCCAAAAGTTCAGACCTCAAACTGAAGATATGAAAACTACAGGAGACAGTGTATCAATATTTATTAAAAAATACACCTCCAGGCTGGTTAAACGGTATGATTTCCTGGAGATACTTTAGGTGCACTTAACTGCTGGTAGGACACCTATTCAAGTTATTGCCAGCTACAGGACCCCCTCCATGAATCAGGACACCCACTCTGCTTATTTGGATCTATTTGAGTCTATCAAGCTACATCCAAACACCATGGTTTTGGGCAACTTTAAGTACCCATCCATTGACTGGCTAAATTACTCGTGCCCAAACTCACTTCCCCAAAAGTTCCTTGACTTTAACTCCAATGCCCTGGACCAAAGGGTCGATACCCCCACAAGGGGTGCCGACATCCTGGATCTGGTGCTTACCAATATGGCAGACCACTGTAGCATCCCCACTTTGAGGTTCTCTCTGGTGAGATCTGACCAAAAGTCTCATTCAATGTAACTATCACACCTGAACCCCCCCCCCCCAGCAGCAACTAAACTAAAAAACTTCTCCAAAGCAGACTATAACCTCCTATGAGATGGTATAAACAGCTTCACTGCGATTCCTCCCTCAGATGGAAATGGCAACTATGCCGTTCTACACCAATGCTTTATATGAACACCTGTATACCTGCACTGACTCGGCCATACCTGACAGGACCAAAACAAGCTCCTCACGGAAGAGCAAACCTGCCTGGTGGACAACTGCCATTAACAGGCCTTACAATAAGAAGAAGAAATTGCTGCCTAAGTGTAAGAGGGAGTGAGCCCTTTTAAACTGAAAACACTCCCTCCTCAGCTTAAACAGGAAAATAAGACTTCTTGTGAAGTCCTCCAAAGCAAAGTATGAGTTCAAATTAGCTTCCTCAAGAAAAGACAACCACAAGGCATTCTATAGTTACATCTGTAACCTAAAAGAAAGGCCCAGATTTGTGCCGAACTGGTTAATGATACCACATATACTAAGCCTGTGGACATAGCCAACCTGTTGGCCAACAGGTTCTGTGAAAACTTCACTCCTCTGTCTCCACCACACGTACTCCATGACATCCTTACCACCTGTCTCCTACCTTGTTATCTCTAAAGAGCAGGTCATAAATGCCCACTCTAAGGCCAAAAACACAGCCTCCATGGGACCTGATAACATCCTAGGCTGCATCCTACATGGACTCCAACATGAATTAGCAACACCATTGCTTACTCTTTTCAATCACAGTCTAAGTACCGGCTTCGTATCAGGTGAAGGGAAAATAGCCACCGTTATTCCCTTGCACAAAGGTGGTGCTACCACTGACCCCAGGAACTACAGAACTATTAGCCTGACTAGCCTTATCTGCAAGGTTATGGAGCAAATCATCATGGACCTTATCACAAAGATATAGGTAATCTCCAAACATGTGATCCTACTCAGTTTGGATTTGTCAAAGGGAGATTATGCCTGTTAAACCTGAAGGGACTTCTTCGAGTCAGTCATCAAGGCCCTGGACAAAGGGAAATCTGTGCATACAGACTACTTGGACATAGCTAAAGTGTTTGACACTATTCCTCACTCAGGCATCATTGACAAACTCACCCGACTAGGCATCAACCCTTATATCATTAGATGGGTCGCTATCTGGCTTCTAATAGGGGAATCCACCTCCAACAGCAGACCTGTAACCAGTGGTGTTCCACAGGGTTCAGCCCTGGGACCTCTACTGTTTGGAATCTATTTCTCCGAAGTACAAGCAAAAACTAAAATATCTGTGGCTGACAAAGTTTGCTGATGACTGCAAACTCGGAGCGGCCATAGAATCTCCACATGATGCCAACATCTTACAAGAGAGTCTTACACAAACAAATGACTGATGCCAAAGTCATGGGCTTAAACTCAGTGCAAAAAAATGTATTATCATTCTGTTCGGTAAAAGTGATGCTCCTGCTAACTACCATATCAATAGCAACACTTTAAGTATGCACTCAGGGGTGAGAGACCTGGGCACAGGTTGACAACAACCTTACTTTGACCATCATGTCTCCACAGTGGTAAGAACTGTGTTCTACACTGCTCATCTCATAAATAAGGGCACTGCCTCCAGAAAAAAAGAAGTTATAACCTCTCTGTACTCTTCCCTCATCAGACCAAAAATTGAGTACAATGCCCTTTTCGTATGTACCTTTCCAAGCACCTGCAGCAACTGGGGAAACCACAAGGTACTTCACAAGGAAAATTCGAGGTCTTCAGCATCTGTCCTATGGGGATCGTCTGAAATCATTGTCATTTTATTCTGTTTCATACAGACTACTCAGAGGTGATCTCTGTCTTGCATACAAGGCAATCTCTGACCCTGCTTTGTTGTAAATACTGCATATCCGTAAGTCAAATGGTACAAGGGTTACTTGCTCTAAAGACCTTAACCCAGTATGTGACATTAATAAAACCTGCTGGGGGGCAGATTTGTCTCCCAAAGGTTACCACACTTTTAGAACAGACTCCCATTTCATGTCAAAAACAGCACCTCTTTGGCCCTCTTCAAACACAATCTGGACGATTAGGTGAGTGACCATAAATTCACTCCGGGGGTTCCATCTGTGTCCCTCCTAGACAAGAGTAATGGGTGCTGATCATGGAAATAAGGGTAAGAACTTGCCTATGCTTGTAAGGGCTCTAGGGCCGTTAGCCTAGCAACTTCCTATGATCCTGTGATTCTATAAAAACAATATGTAATACACACAAGAATGTACACATCTAGATCTCTAAGGGGGGGGGGTAGTTGAAACAGTGAAGTGTAATAGAATGCATAACAAAAGGAAAATAGAGACAAAAGAAGGTGTCAATACAATTTAAGAAGGAAAGCAAAGATCAGAGTGAAGAGAGAGGAGTAACAAAGCCATATAAAACCAAGAAAATGACAAATGTGATTGGAAACAGAATTGTTCTACAAAAAAAAAAAAACAGCAAGGAATTTTTTTTTGGAGAAAATAAAGAATCCATCAGCTTGGTTTGAAAGCACTGACCTAAGCATATAAAAGGTGAGAAAGGTGCATGATCAGTGTAGCAGCAAGCATGACAGATGCCTTATTTTGCATAACTATACAACACATCTCTTTGCATACGGAAGATGATTGGCTTCACCTATATGGAAAAAAATATCTGAATGATCTTATCCACCACAAGTCTCTCTGCTCTTTGTTATGCAGCACAGGTAGCCATCATTTTGGACACCTCAAGAAGTCACAACTCAGCTTAGAGAAGGAATGCATCCAGGATCTAAGTGTAAGGAGCAGTTGGAGGTCTAGAATGAGTGGATGCTCTAACAATATTGTTTATCCTTGGGAATTTTGAAGTAATGGCCTCCAGGACTTCACCCATGACATGGACATCTGAAACACTTAAAGACAGTAATATAGCACACAAGGTGAAAAAGGGAAGCACAAGCAAAGGCAACCAAGACTGCACTCTGAAAGCCAACAAATGGGATTTTTTATGATTCATAAGACAGTTTCATCAAATAACAACCCTTCAACAACGGCCTGTCCAATATGGATTTGTTCAAGGCTACTGCATCCCATTCCCCTACAAGGTACAGCAACTTTTGCAGTACCTGAGTGAATAGGGACTGTATGGGGAGATTTTCTAGCAAAATGCCCTTTGCATTGGAAAGTTTCAACTAAACAGTTTTCAGTGAAAAACAGAGGCAGGATGAACTATACATATCCTCTGCAAATACACTTGTGTTTTCTACATTCCAATGTTCATAGTTTGTCATTTGTTGTAATACAACGTAATGGCCTCTCTTTCTTTCTTACCCATCCTAAACAGGAAATACAAGCACAAATTGTATAATGAGCATCTTCCACCATTACACTCTTGTTTACAACAAATATCCTCCCATTCCCTTCCTAAGATTTCTTGCTCTACCTTCACTGTTTAATTCCAAAATTATTATTTTTGTATTATCCTGTATAGAACATTATTGCTGTGGCTGAAGCCCAAACTGCACCCTAGAAGACCCAGATATGATTAGTGGTTTGGGCTGTGGAGAAGCCAGACTGGGAAGAATGGGACAGAGTAGTCAATGTCTGCTTACCCATTCCAGGGGATGCATTCTCAGAGTTCAGTAGTTGGAGACTTTACAATAAGTGCATGACGGGTACAATAAATGATTAAGTAGTCATGCAAAACAACTACATGGAAGGAACCTTTTTTCCCCTAAAGGCATAGTGAGGGAAACTGCCCTTCTGTAGCATCAATATTTCGGAACAATGCATTTTTACAAATGGGGGGGCTTTATTACAATTATTCAGCTTATAAACTACAGTTGTGTACACTTAACCATAAATGCAGATATTCAAGTGTATTCACTGTTGCAGTCATCACATTTGGGTTATCCCTGCCAGGGTAGCCCTCGGCCTGTCCGAATACCAGAGGCTTAGTATTTCTGCGTCGGTTGCTGTCCCTCCAAGACTAACATCAGGTCATCAGTAGTATAAAGTAAGGCAGCTGACGCCATTACATCAGTTTTTCTTGCCCTAACCTGTCAGGAGCCCCCAAATGGGAGCCAGGTTCTGGTGGAAGAACCCACCATTAGAAAGTAAATACCAAAATGTCCACTGTAAGGAGAGAGAAGAAAGAAGAGGGGGATGGAGGGAGGGAAAACCAGGACTGCTACAGTGAATACACTCGAACATCTACATTTATGGTAAGTGCACACAATTGTACTATGTTCCTCATATTTCATTGTTGCAGTCATCACATTTGGGTTTATTCCCAAAGCTAAGGAAAAGGATGGAGGCAGTCAAAAAGTCTAGGGGCTGGCTAGGATACCCTGCAAGACTGCAGAGGCAAACACTGCCCTGGATTTGGAGAAGACAGACAGGTGATAATGTTTGGTAAAAGTTTGAACAGATGCCCAGGTGGCAGCCTCCAGGATGTCCCTGGTAGAGACACCTCTGAGGAAAGCTGCAGAGGTGGAAGCTGCTCTGGTGGAGAGAGTCCTGACCCCCTTGGGTGGAGGCTTTCCAAGTTGCTTGTAGTAGAAATGGATGCAGTGTGCTTTCCACTTGGAAATTGTTTGTTTGGAGATGACTTTCCCCTCTGCCCCTGCAGCAAAGCTAACCAGGAATTGATCAGACTTTCTGAAGGATTTAGTCCTGTCTAGATAGAATCTGAACTGTCTGTACACATCTAGAGAGTGCAAGATCCTTTCCCCATTGTTCTGTGGGTTAGGGAAAAAGGTGGGCAAATGAATGGATTGGTTGAGAGCCACACTGGACACCACTTTGGGCATGAAGGATGGGTTAGTCCTGAGAGAAACCCTGTCAGCATGGAAGATGATGAAGGGCTCCACAGCCATGAGTGCTTGTAGCTCAGAGACCCTTTTGGCTGAAGTGATGGTCTTCCAGGACATAAATTTTAGCTCTGCTGAAGATGCTGGTTTGAAAGGGGGGGCAGGGTGAGCTTTTCCAACACAAAGCTAAGGTCCCAAGCTGGCATTGGTGCTCTTCTGGGTGGCCTCACGTTGCTAGCCCCTCTTAGGAACTGTTTGATCACAGGGTGTGAGAAAAGGGGCTGCTCAGTGGGGAAATGAGCAGAGATAGCAAAGGCATGAATTTTAATAGAGGAAAAAGAGAGACCACTGTGTAGCAGGTCAGCTAAGTAATACAGGATGAAAGGGAGGGAAAGAGGGCTGTGCCGTATCGGCTCCCTTAGCCTGAATCCAGATGCAGAACCTTTTCCATTTGTCAACATAAGACTTTCTAGTGCTAGGGCATCTAGCCTCACGTATAACATCAAGAACCTGTTTAATGAGGTTAGCAGACTGATCGGTGGTTAGGGAATAAGCTAAGCTGCCAAACTGAGGGTCTGCAATTGTGGATGCATGAATTCTCCTTCCCTCTGGGTCAAGAGGGTTGGGGTCTGAGTGAGATGCCATGGTGGCAGTGGGGACAGGCTGCACAGCAGTGGGTACCAGTGCTGGCAAGGCCAGTCTGGAGCAATAAAAATTGCCCTTGGTTTTTCCTCCCTTATTTTGAGCAGTACCCTGGGGATGAGAGGTAGTGGAGGAAAGGCATAGACCAACAGACTGACCCAGGGGAAGGACAGGGCATCCACTTTCCAGGCCATGAGGTAATGCTGTCTGGTGCAGAACTTGCTGAGCTGATGGCTGGTGTGGGAAGCAAAGAGGTCGACCTTCGGGGTGCCCAATTTCTGAGTTATTAGGGTGAAGGTTCTTTTGTCTAGCTGCCACTCATGTGGGTCCAGAAGATTTCTGCTTAAGTGGTCTGCCAGAGAGTTTAGAGAACCTGGCAAGAATTGTGCTAACAGATGGAGATGCATGGAAGAAGCTGTGTGCCAAAGGGTCATGGCCAGCTTGCATAGAGGTTTGGAGTGAGTCCCTCCCTGCTTGCTGATACACCACATCACAGTGGTGTTGTCTGTTTTGATCAGGAGAGCCCCTGGGGAGAGAAGGGGATTGAAAGCTGTCAAGGTGTGCTGGACAGCTATCATCTCTTTTTGGCTGATGTGCAGATGGATTTGCTGTGGGCTCCACTGGCCCTGTGTACCCTCAGGAGGTTAGTAGGACTTTACAAGGCCAGGTGTTAAGCAGCTTTTTTTTGGCTGTCTGCCTGAATTAGCATTTGTTGTCCAAGTGCCCCAGAGCAGACATTTTGTGAAACTCTAGGAGCAGTGAGAGCAAAAAAGGAAGCGCAGAGAAGGTGAAGTGCAGAGATCCTGGCCTGAAACGCAGAGATTTCCTCCTGCATCCTTAGGAATGTGGAATGTGGAGGGTAGGCACTGGAGGCTAGCATAAGCATCCATGAGAGCATGGAGCAGAGGCAGCAGCTGCTGGATGCATTTTGGTTTTGAATTTGTTATGCGTTTAGTATGCACTTGTCATCCAGGTGTGCCCTCCAGGGATAGTCTGATGGGTCTGTGGTTAGGGTCTGGGCGGTGTGGGGTTGAGTAAAGACAAATTCCTTGTTGTGGTTGCATGCTACTGCCCACCAAAGAAACTCTGTCCTTAGACAAGGTATGATAGGAATGGCAATTTCCAAGTCCTGAGAATGTTGGCACCAAAGACTTTTAAAGTACCACTGATGTTTCCTCATATGCAGTCTGGCATATGGAATTAGTAAGATGCATGAGGCCATGAACCCTGGGACCTGCAGGATTTTCCTTGCGGATAGCTGGGTTCTTGTGGCCATTTGAGTGAAGCACTCTATCAGACAGGCTTGTTTTTCTGGAGTAAGGAATGCAATCTGGGATGCTATGTCCAAGCTTGCTCCCAGGAATACAATCTTTTGACTGGGGACTAGTTTTGATTTCTTTTCGTTGATGGTGTACCTCAGGGAGGTTTGAAGGTTTTTTACAAATGGCAGGTGCTGCAACAGCATTTCCTGACTGTCTGCCTGAATCAGCCAGTTGCCCAAGTACGGGTAAATTTGAATTTTTTCTCTGTCTGCAGTAGGCAATGGCTGGAGCCAGGCATTTTGTGAATACTCTGGGAGCAGTGGATAAGCCAAAGGGAAGTGCAGAGAAATGACAATGCATAGATCCTGCCCTGAAGCAAAGATATTTCCTGCATGAGTCCCTGACAGGGATGTGCAGATAGGCTTCTTTTAAGTCTAGGGTGGCTAACCAGGCATCTTTGGCCAGCATAGGAAGAAGCTGCTGCAGGGTGAGCATTTTGAATTTTGGTACCACCAGGAAGGTGTTTAGAATGAAAAGATCTAGGATTGGGCGCTAAGTGCCCTCTTTTCTGGGTACCAGGAAACATCTGGAATAGAACCCTTGACCTATCTGTTCCGCAAGAAAACAGGTTGAATTGCCCTTATGGAGAGCAGGGATTGAACTTGGCTTTGTGCCTCTGCCCACTGGTTTGGAGGAAGGTCTGGGAACCCTTTTGGGGTTGGCAGTGAGTAAAATTTGTACCACTGGGATACAATGCTGAGGACCCATCAGTCTGGGAACCCTTTTGGGGTTGGCAGTGAGTGGAAGTAAAATTTGTACCCCTGGGATACAATGTTGAGGACCCATCAGTCGTTGGTGATGGAAGTCCAGTTTTTTGCATGATGGGCAAGTTTTCCTGCTAGGGGCACGAGCAGTTTGGCAAAGGTGGGGAGTGGAGTTGAGAAGTCATTGTGAATTCTTTCCATAAGGGGGTGGGTTTAGCATTCCCTGTTTTTGAAGTGGAGGCACTCCATTGCTTAGATCTCTGCATACCCTGAGACTGTAGTCTGGGGGGGGGGAGGGGTCTGTTTCCCTGGGTCTAGTTTGAGATGGCCTTGAGGGGGCTGGAAATGAGTAATGTTTCGAGGGGCAATGCCTACTGAATTTAGGAGGCCATACTTGCAAGAAATCTTGGACTGTCTGCACAGATTTAGCTTTTTCTTCCATCTTTTTAAGAACCTCTTCTGCTTTGGTGCCAAACAGATTGTCCTTGTTCAAAGGAGTGTCTAGTAATTTAGATTTGACATGATCTGGCAAGGTCTGCTCCTTAAGCGAAGCATGCCTTCTCAGTACAGAACCAGTGACTGTTGCCCTGCAAGATGCTTCTAGGGCGTCAAAGCCGCATTGCAAAGTATGCTTGCTGACTTGGCTTGCAGAATGCATAAGCTCTTGTAATTCTTTTATTTTCTGCATAGTCTGTAAAGGTAGGTAGTTTTTCTTAAGTTCCATGATATGTTGTTGGTACTTCTGCATGTGAAACTGACAATTCAAAGCCCTAATGGCGAGAGTTGCAAAGGTGTATACCTTCTTACCCCATCTGTCTAAAGCTCTCGAATCCCTGTCCGAAGGGGTGGGATTCTTAGCTGTAGTTGCTTTGATACCTTTAGGCCCCTGGGATATTACCTCTGGGTCATCAGTAGGAGTTCTGAAAAGGAATTTCTGAGAGTCAGGAACTCTGTAGTACCTGTCTGGTTTCCTAGGTGCAGGGGGTAAAGTATCAGGAGTTAAACTGGATTCCATAAAGACATCATCCACAACATCCAGGACTGGGGGTATTGCTAAAGGCCTATGTTGTGGCAAATCTAGAAATTTTCTGAGTTTCTTATTGGACTGAGAATAGTCTTGGCATTCCCAGTGGAAATGCTCTCTTAAGTATGTAAGGTTTCACCAAAAGAAAAATCCTCTGGAGGAGAAGCAGAGGGAATGGATTCCTCTGCATCTGAAGCCTTATAAGCAGGGCATGTCTTCATAATCGGATACGTCAGAGTTGTCAGAATCTTGGTCTGTTGAAGCTGCTGGGGACAGGTCTCATTTTCTCTTAGCAGGGGAAGGCTGACTTCCCCTAATCAGCATAATAAGGTCTTCTGCCATTTTAAGCATTTGATGTTGTGGCAAGGAAGCAGGTGCTTGAGATTGGAGAGTCATTTTTTTAGGCGTAGCGAGTACTCTTGGCCTTAGAAACTCGGCAGTTTTAGACAGAACTTAAGATGCGAAAGAAGTCGTAGGTTTGTGTCGAATATTGGTAGTGCGTAGTCGAAGAAGAGTCTCGCTGCATACAGGACTCCGAACGGGTCTCAGTAGAGGCCTGCGAATCCACTGAAGCGAGCATCAGGGGCTGTGAAAGTGCCTCACTGAGTACCGGCAAACTGGCGACTAACTTAACGGAAGCGTCATCGGTAGTTTTGGACTTGTGCGGTCTGTCTCTGTCTTTATCCTTATGTTTTTTTGGAAGATCGGTAGTTGGATGGCTTACCAAAGCCAAAATGAAAGTATTTAGCGACAATAAGGGCCTGATGACGAATAGTTTGGGCGTTGAATAAGGCACAAAACCGACAGCGAGGTAAGTCGTGGTCTGGGCCTAAACAGGTGGTCTGGGAAGAATGGAGGTGTGGTATTTGCTTTCCACAGGCAAGACAATTGTTATCTTTTTCTGACATCGGTTAGAGCAAGAAAAAAGGATCCCCAACGGGGTACTTAGCTTTAGAAGACTTCAGGATAATTGAATTTGAAAACGAAAACTCAGGGAGCAGCCAACTGGCACTCATGCAAACTGCTTCTGCTTCGGGTTCCTCGGCAAGAAAGACTGATGTAATGGCGTCGGATGGCTGTTTTTATACCCCTGATGACCTGACGTCCGTCCTGGAGTGACAGCAACCGACGCAGAAATACTAAGTCTCTGGTATTCGGGCTGACTGAGTGCTACCTGCAGGCAGATAACCCAAGTGTGATGACTGCAACAGTGAAACACTGTCTGCTGTCTGGGGGGGGGGGGGGGCTACTTCCACAGGGTCTGGGCTGAAGTGACCTGGTGGGAGCAGGAAAGGACCAGTGCTTTGAGGGACAATGCGTGCTGAACCTGGGTGGCTGGACCTTAACTGTCTGCATAGATTTTGCTTTTTCTTCCATCTTTTTTAAGACCTCTTCTGCCTTAGTGCCAAGTAAGTTGTGTTTGTGCAAGGGTGCATCCAACAATTTAGATTTAACATGGTCTGGCAAGGGTTGTTCCTTAAGCCATGCATGCCTTCTAAGGAGAGAACCAGTGACTGCTGCCCTGTAAGAAGCTTCTAGAGCATCAAACCCACACTACAAGGTGTGTTTAGTTACTTGACTTGCAGAATGCATTAACTCTTGTAACTCTTTAGATACTGCACAAGCAGGAAAGGAAGACATTTTTTGTTTGAGGAGTTCCAGGGTATGTTGCTGAAATTTTAGCATATGGAACTGGCAATTTAGTGCTCTGATAGCAACAGTAGAAGAGGTGTATACTTTGATGTACCCATCTGTCTAGTGCTCGGGATTCCCTATCTGAGGGGGTAGGATTCTTAGCAGAGGTTGCTTTAATTCCTTTAGCCCCTTGCGAAATTACCTCAGGGTCAGCAGTAGGATTTTTAAAAAGACATTTGTGAGAGAGTCATGGACTCTGCAATACCTACCTGGTTTTCTGGGTGCAGGAGGGAGGGTGTCAGGAGTCAAACATCATCCACAACATCCAGGACTGGGGGAATGGCCAGGGGTCTGTTCTGTGGAAGATCTAAGAATTCTCTGAGTCTCTTTAGACTGAGGGTAATCCTGATATTCCCACTGGAAATGCTCCCTTAAGGTATGAAGGGTTTCCCCAAAGGAAAAGTCCTCCGGGGAGAGGCTGAAGGAATGGAGTCCTCTGCATCAGAATCCTCATAAGCAGAGAGGGGTTGCATGTCTTCATATTCAGATGCATCAGAGTCATCAGACTCCTGTTCAGACAAAACTACTGGGGACAGATCTCTTTTTTTCTTTTGAAAGGGGTAGCTTTAGGTCTTACGCCATTTTAAGCATTTGAGACTGAGGCAAGGAAGCAGGTGCCTGAGATTCGCTTGTTGGTTTCTTGGGTGTGGTTCATACCCTGGGCCTTAGAAACTCGGTAGTTTTCAAAAGAATGGTAGACACAAAAGAAGTCGTCAGATCTGTTGTTGGATGGCTTACCGAAGCCATATTGGAATTCAAGGACTTCTGAGGAAGTCCTTTGCACTACCGATTTTTGACACAAACTGAGGCAGGGAAGCAGGTCCCCAGTAGTTTTGTCTGAACAGGAGTCTGATGACTCTGATGCATCTGAATATGAAGACATGCAACCCCTCTCTGCTTATGAGGATTCTGATGCAGAGGACTCCATTCCTTCAGCCTCTCCCCGGAGGACTTTTCCTTTGGGGAAACCCTTCATACCTTAAGGGAGCATTTCCAGTGGGAATGTCAGGATTACCCTCAGTCTAAAGAGACTCAGGGAATTCTTAGATCTTCCACAGAACAGACCCCCTTGGCACTAAGGCAGAAGAGGATGGCATAACTGGTGGGAGGATGGCATAATGGTTAAGGTGTTTACCTTGCAGACACAAGGTGCAAGGTTTGAGTCTCACATGGGGAAATTGGCTAGTCTTAAAATGGCCCATAAGGGCAGTTAGCCTAGTACACACCTATGAACCTATAAACATATGAAATATCTAGCTAAATAAGGGCCCGACGAAGTATACTTCTGGTATTGAACAAAGCACAAAAGCGACAGTGGGGGACGCCGTGGTCTGGGCCTAAGCAGGTGACGCAGTAAGAATGAAAGTCTCGGTGTGGTATTTGCTTTCCACAGGTGAGACAATTGCTAACTTTTTCTGACATCGGTTAGTGCAAGAGAAAAGGATCCCCATTGGGCTACTTAGCTTTAGAAGACTTCAGCCTTAATTCGGAAGACAAAACTCAGGTAGCGGCCGACTGTGAACTGCTTCTGGCTCCGCGGCAAAAAAGACTGATGTAATGGCGTCGGCTGCCTTACTTTATACTACTGACGACAGTCCTGGAGCGACAGCAACTGCCACAGAAATACTAAGCCTCTGGTATTCGGGCCGGATGAGGGCTACCCTGGCAGGGATAACCCAAATGTGATGACTGCAACAGTGAAACACGAAGAACATCACAGCATTAACCATGGCTCAAAGAAAGGACTAAAACAAGTAGTAAATAAACCAAGTAAGCCAAGTGGAGAACAGTATCTATGGTTAAGTTTAACTGTAACTCAGCTACTTTAAATTATTTCTTGCAATAGGCTATGTGCCATAACATTTCACTGAAAAAGATTAGCATTATAGTAACACAAGAAATTATGCATAAAAAAAAGCAACACAGCACAGTGGTCTGGATACTGATTCTTTCCTGAAGTTATAACTCAAGTCTATAACACAAAATAATGATGTGACCAGTACTAAGTACAGGTGCACTAGATTGTAGGAGATAAATTCTTGAAACAAGTCACTAAAGCAGCTTTGGCTACGGTTATCTATGATGTTGCTAAAATATGTTCCACCAGAAGTATCATCATCTGCAAGTCATTTTAATAAACATAATTCAAAAAACAGAAGTGTTTCATAGACTGGAAACAGCCAAACAGTTTATATTTTTTTAACAACATAGCAAACTGTAATACATACAAGTGCCTGGGCTGTATAGTCACAATAAATGGTTTGCTAGAAGATGCACAACACGCTAATGGGCATGAAAATAAAACACAAGTCAACATTTACTTTACTTATTTAACCTACTATGCTATAGTATCTTTCTTGAAAATATATGTTTCTTGTACGCATTCTCTCTAAATCCTAGGAACATGCAAACCAAGCACTAAGGTCTCCCACTGACAAAGTGTTGTGAATATTCTGGGCAGAAGTTTAGGACTGATCTACAAATACTCCCCATTTTTAAGAAAGACTTAATAAGGCTCCTTATCATAAGTATGTAATCCTTCAAGAAATCAACTACTTATAACACCGAAGATGCATATTATAAAACATGGCCAATGTTAAAGGTGGTAGTATATGCATTTCTAACATAAAACTGAGATCAAAGCCAATCATCTCATATCCTTTTCAGGCTTGTTGGCTGTTGGTGAAGCACCCACCAAGAGGAGAAAAAGCTGAGAGAAGAAAGGAGCCACTTTTGAGATTTTAAGTATTTTTCCTCTGTTTATTTGATAAGTTTTTCCTGCATAGCTGCCTAGTTTGAGCATTTTCTGGCTTGTTAAACTTGATTTCTGCATTAGTAGCTGTATTTAGAGCACAACCAAAAGCTGTTTACTGAATTTCCTGTTTGCACTTAATTTTAAAATCGTTTTTTCTCAAAACTTGCATATTTTCTGTCTTTGACCTAGCACTCTTGTGTGGGGTCATTTACTACACTGTTATAACTGATATTACTTGTGAGCCTCTGCTATCTCTGAAAAAACAAAAACAAAAAAAAAATCTTGCTTTTTTTCCCACTTCTGAGATTTAAAAAAGTTCAAGTTACAGGCTTGCTGTTCTTGAACTGTTTTGTAAGTTTCTGTGAGGCCATTTTGCTTGGGCTAGAAGAAAGTCTCTCTGTTGATCAGTGGCAGTGTAAAACATTGAGCTGCTTCCCTGTCCCCCGTGGGAGTGGTTACTGACTTGAAACTGTAGCTTTATTGGCCAAAAGGGCTCATTTCCAAAACTCCTTCATCTTCCTCTCTTAAAACCTAGTTGCCTCGTGGTTTTGGCATCTTTTCAGGCTTGTTGGCTGTTGGTGAAGCACCCACCAAGAGGAGAAAACGCTGAGAGAAGAAAGGAGCCACTTTTGAGATGCTTCCCTGCCCCCCGTGGGAGTGGTTACTGACTTGAAACTGTAGTTTTATTGGCCATTTTGGGTCAATTCCTGGCTCTTTCCAGCCCCTGCTATCAAGCACGCTTTAGAGTGCTTTAGCGCGGAGTTGCCACTAGAGCAGCATCGGGCAGCGCTGGTTTAACAAGGTTAAACTTTTTCTGGCTCCATAAAGTCTGTTCTTCATTTTTTCCCTTAGAACTGCTCTACTAGTAATCTAAACAGTATATCCCTTAACTAAAAAGCACAGCACTTGTTCCTAAAAGCTTTTACTCGTCTTAAAAGCATCTTCTTTTCAGGTTTAGCACTTCTGTATTATACAAAGTCCCTCACTAGCAAAACCCCCCCAGGAGTACCCACTTCCTTACTAAGTCCTCTCTTATTCAGTTACACCCCTAACTTCTAAATTTCTCTAGCATGTCGAAGGGCCAGATGCTGGCGTCCTCTCCTGTCCAGTTGGTGAATTTGGGAATACTGAGGCAATGTTACAATTGCCTCATGTACACTGACAACCCTCTCCTCCTCCCACATAACACAAATACTTGCGAGATGCAGCTATTTAGCCAAACTGGAGGCTGAGCTCTCTCAACTCAGGACTGGCAAGACCAGACAGGAGGAGAAGGCAACTACACACACCACAAAACCAGTCTCACATAAAGCTATCACAACAATGAATCAAACACATAAACACACAAAGTCATACTCGGAGGCTCTGAGCAAAAATTTACCTAAACAGCAGAGGCCTCCAAAGCAGACATCCAAGCAACTGCCACCTCATGACACACCACAGGCAACACATAAACCACAAAATCAGTGTGCAAAGCAGTCACAGCCCTTAAGGCCAAATACAACACCAAACATACTTGTCATAGGTGACTCCATAGTCAGACACACTGACGTCCCACTCACCAGGCTGAACAAGGAGAGGGTCACAGTAAGCTGTATCGGGTGCTAGAATCCACCACATAACACAAGCACTCGGGTCACTCCACAGCAAGTACAAATATGACACAGTCATTGTCCATGCTGGTGTGAACGACCTGAGACGTACCTCCCTGGACTACATGAAAAGAGACATAGAGGAGCTCTCTGATTATGTAGCCCAGGCAGGTATGACCCTGACCCTGAGCAGTATCCTTCCTTCACCAAGAATGATGCCACAACATAGAGACAAGATGATCAGCTTTAACAATTGGCTTAATTTCTGGTGCCATTCAAAGGGGATCCAGTGTCTGTCTGCCTGGGATGACATGCTTTAGAAAACAGAAGAAACGGAGTGCAAAGCAGTCCGATAGCAAAAAGCTGACGCAATTTTTTAATATTCCACTTTAGCAAAAGCATTAACAATGCTACTTAACTAGCTTCAGAGGCAAACAAACACAGAAAAAGGCGCCAAACAAAATTTATAATAGTGGCAGCCTAATTAAAATCAGCTGGAGTATGTTACATCACTTCCTTGCATAGCTAAAATGTCAACAAATACATGTTACTAGGGCACATTATGCTAATAGCTGTAACATCATTAAACACATTAAAATACTATTTGGACATATAAACCTTAATGAAAAAGGGGTTAATATGTTGTGAAAATAATATAAAAATATATGTTATAAAAACATTCTAAAAAGTTCTTAAACATTTTATTTTTATGTTGAAAAGTCTATTAAGATTATTAGCTTAAATTCATAATGCATGTTTTAATTCATTGCCTAAAGCCTTTTAAATTTATATATAACTAAAACCAATATATGTGTATGTACAAAACATACTATATATCAGGACTAATCTTTAACCTGGACTGTACATTGGTTGTAAAGACAAAATGATAATAACAATATAAAGGAATAAATTAGGGAATAAATTGAACCCAACTATTGGTAGCGTAGCTTATCCAACGGAGTAAGATCTATATTTCAATATCGGTGCAATATTGCAGCTCTCATTTAAACCAGGTGTATTAAAGGCATCTAATTTGAGCTGCCATTGCAATTCAAAATTTCTAAAAGTAAAGAAATAGGACCTCCTGATGGATTTATATTTGCAATCGATGCCCATAAATACAAAACTATGTCCTTGGTTAGAGGAAACATGCTTTGGCAAGAAATTTTCACATTTGTTATTCCTTATTGCATATATATGCTGGTATATCGCTCTCTGAATTTTCTGTCCGTCTTTCCTACATAGAAAGACGGACAACAGACACAGAGGCGGCGACATATATAACAGATTTTGTGTTGCAATCAATTCTACTGTTTATCCAATATTTTTGTTTCCAATAACAAATGAACTCCTGTCACGCCAAAAACAAGCACCAGTTACACATCCCACAAGTAAAACAACCTTTTGTTTTTGGAAGGCTTTAGCTGGAGCTGTTGTTTGCAATAATTCCTTAATATTTTGACCTCTTCTAAATGTAATCTTTGGTTTATCACTAGTTTTTCAACCAAAAATGAATTATTAGTAATGAAATACCAGTTTTATAAATAATATCTGATATTTCTTTGAAATTTAAAAGAAAAACTGTAGAAAAGGACAAAGAAAAATCCTTCTAGGTTCCTCAATGCATATGACAGGAACCATACCTGAATTTGTCCCTTCTATTGATGCGTCTTGCTGGTTAACAGTGGCAGGTCCTTTATCGGTAATAAGGGGGGACAATGTGCCATTCATTCTTTTGTTGGAAACTTCCAAGATCACTTCATCAATAACTAACGGTGGATAACCCCTGTCTAAAAAATAACGGTGGATAACTGTCTAAAAAATTTTAAGTAACACACACTCTTCCTCAAACTCTTTTAATTCACTACACATCCTGACTGCCCTTATTAATTGCCCTTTGATAATAGCTTTTTTCAATTTGTATGGGTGGGCACTTGTGTAGTGTAGGAATAATAGTTAATATAGTTTCCTTACTTAAAATAGATGTGAACCTGTTATTACCTATGTCCTTCTTCAGTTTGACATCCAAGTAGTCTATCTCATGACTGTCAAACTTAGAAGTGAACCCTTTGTAAAAACATATCTTGCCATTATTTGATTGGGCTAAAGGAGAAATTCTCTCTCAGTGGCAGTAAACATTTTTCCCTTAGAACTGCTCTACTAGTAATCTAAACAGTATATCCCTTAACTCAGCACTTGTTCCTACAAATACTTGCCAGTCTCACATAAAGCTATCACAACAATGAATCAAACACACACACCACAGGCAACACATAAACCACAATTTCTTGCCATTCAAAGGGGATCAGTGTCTGTCTGCCTGGGATGCTTTAATAGATTCTGCAGTGTGTTAAGCGGAAATCATACCTTTTGAAACAAAGAAAACTTGACCTTTCTTTTGCTAAAGTGGTTATCAAGTACTTCATTTACACCTCCTTTATTCTTATTTCTATTACTTCTTCTTAATACATTAGAGTGGCCTGTAGAAGTTGTAGCTTCCTCCTCGTCCAAAATTTGTGTGTCAGTATCCAAACCCTTGTCATGACCAGAAGCCGAATCATCTTCCTGACTACCTGGCTTGATTAATTTAGGGTACGCTGTGTCGGAAGAGTAAACTAGCCTATCTCTAAATAGTTTCTTAGTTTTCTGAGTTTTAAGCTTTGCCATGTAAGAGTCGATACTAGCAAAGATACGTTCATAATCATATCTAAATTTCTCAAATGTCGAAAACATTCTAATGTCATCATCTAGTATTTTTATCTCAGCAGTCAAAGTATCAATACAAGCATTATAATGTTTGACAATCAATCCAAGCAAGTCCAGTCCTTGTCTTTGAAACATCTCCTTTAGTTCGACAAAAAAGGCATTTTCTTTAATTAAACCAGAGGGTGTAAAATTATTTCTCAGTCCTTTAGGTACCATGTTTTCGCAAATACACTGTTTGAAATAAGCAACTTCCAGTTGCAATTTGCGAACCTTTAAAGTCTTATTGTCTAAAATTTTCAATTTTCAGTAATGTCAAATTGACAGTCATCAATACACAAGGGACTCTGCACGGCAGTCCATCATTAAGAGGTTGCAAAAAAGTAAAAAAGTCACCTGCATTATGTATCCAATCTGTAGCCGATGAAACGCCAATAAGTGCCTTCCCAGTTGTCCCAAGGTTAGAAGAATGTGGATTCAACTTTGGTGTCTCTGTAGAGCCAGTAAGCTCGTTGTGTCTTTGTTTCTGTCCGGTGGTATGGTACTCTGACCTGAACTGCCTGGGGAAGAATTCTCGCCCGTTTGGCAAGCCGCCAGTAGCAGAAGCGGCTGGCAGTAACTGTCGCACACCTGTAATAGTGGAGCCTACTTCGCACTTCCCTCACCGGTCTCAGCAGAACCATGTCCCTCCAGAAAGACCTGAGGAATCTCTCCAATGCTATTCGGAAAAGCAGTGGGAACCAACCCACTACTTTGTTCAATATTCATAAGCCTGGAGTTCATCGCATCAAGTCTTTGCGATAAACCGACTAGCAAGGCTGCAATATCTGTGTTGTCAAGAGAGTTAGTCCCAAAAATATTAGGGCTAAGCGGACTTGTCGAGCACTCAGTAGCCATACCAAATTGAAAAAATGTAGACAAACTTTAGAAAACAGAAGAAACAGAGTGCAAAGCAGTCCGGATAACCAAAGCCTTAACACAAATTTTGGACGAGGAGGAAGCTACAACTTCTACAGGCCACTCTAATGTATTAAGAAGAAGTAATAGAAATAAGAATAAAGGAGGTGTAAATGAAGTCCCACACCCTAACACTAATATCCCAAAGAATAACCAATCAAATAATGACAATACACATTTTTTAGGGAAAGGACCGAACCTGAACCAGGGGAGGATGAAGAACAGGAATTGGAAGAAATAATAGTTGAACCTAGTTCTTTAGGAAGTACTGATAGCCCCAGTATAGTTAAGAATAGAAAAGGTGATTTCACCATTTATAATTTTACATCATTGTCTTTAGAACCTGAGCTAATCGAGTTACTTTCCTTGGGTTACAATTTTGTCCCATCAAGACACTTTGATGTGGTTAAGGTCCTTATTGACTTGAAGTGCTATGTTAGGAAGCTTAACTTAAAGCTACTGTTTAACAACTCCAATAATGAAGAAAGGGCAGCTATCAAACTTCCAAGCATTTTTAACCCCCCTCTACATGTAGGTTTGCGTATTTTTGAAAATGCCTGTGAACTAGATATCAGGCACTTACACAATACCAGAGGGACGAGTAAAAGCACTTTTAATATAACAACAGAACAATTGCAGGCCTTAAACCAGCTTAAGGAATCCTCTGTCAGGGTTATGAAACCTGACAAAGGTGGGGGACTGGTTGTCTTTGAACATGATTTGTACAACGAAAAAATGTCTCAAGTTTTGGACACACCAGCATATAGTCATTCATCACTTAACGAGATGAATACTAGTATTCATAGGACCAAGGGGTATTTTAGGGACCTCTTCATTGAGGGGAGGATAGACCTCGAGACCTTTGAGTACATTAATATCACTCAACCTAGAACACCAGTTATGTTTGGGATACCCAAGATTCATAAGAATCTTGGGGACCCACCTATGAGGGCATTGGTAGACGGAAGGTCTTCCATCTCTTACCCAGCAGCCAAATACATTGATTCCCTATTAAACAAATATTTGGAATACATTCCAAGTATTTGTAGGGACTCATGGAGCTTCTTAGAAAGTATTAACAATGTACCTTTTGACAGTGAGCTTAACTTCGTCACAGTCGACGTTGTAGACTTATATACTTCTATACCCCATTTGGAGGCTATAGAGTGGCTGGAGTTATTACTGTCTGAATTTAAAACACCAAGGGAAGTTATCAATAACATCACAGAATTACTGGATATAGTGTTATCCTCCAATTTTTTTGTTTTTGGTAAAGATTTCTTTATCCAGAAACAAGGTGTTGCTATGGGTTCTCCTTGTGGTGCCATTGTTGCCAACTTGTTTATGGCACACTGGGAGAGGAATTTCGTTCTAAATAACCCATCATGTAAAAACAAGATATGTTTTTACACAAGGTTCCTTGATGACATTTTTATCCTGTTCAAGGGCAACGAAGAAGAGGCACGTCTTCTGATGGAATACTTCAATAGTACAACAACATTCCTAAGGTTCACTTCTAAGTTTGACAGTCATGAGATAGACTACTTGGATGTCAAACTGAAGAAGGACATAGGTAATAACAGGTTCACTTCATCTATTTTCCGTAAGGAAACTTATATTAACTCATTCCTACACTACACAAGTGCCCACCCATACAAATTGAAAAAAGCTATTATCAAAGGGCAATTAATAAGGGCAGTCAGGATGTGTAGTGAATTAAAAGAGTTTGAGGAAGAGTGTGTGTTACTTAAAAAATTCTTTTTAGACAGGGGTTATCCACCGTTAGTTATTGATGAAGTGATCTTGGAAGTTTCCAACAAAAGAATGAATGGCACATTGTCCCCCCTTATTACCGATAAAGGACCTGCCACTGTTAACCAGCAAGACGCATCAATAGAAGGGACAAATTCAGGTATGGTTCCTGTCATATGCATTGAGGAACCTAGAAGGATTTTTCTTTGTCCTTTTCTACAGTTTTTCTTTAAATTTCAAAGAAATATCAGATATTATTTATAAAACTGGTATTTCATTACTAATAATTCATTTTGGTTGAAAAACTAGGTGATAAACCAAAGATTACATTTAGAAGAGGTCAAAATATTAAGGAATTATTGCAAACAACAGCTCCAGCTAAAGCCTTCCAAAACAAAAGGTTGTTTTACTTGTGGGATGTGTAACTGGTGCCATGTTTTATGACAGGGAGTTCATTTGTTATTGGAAACAAAAAATATTGGATAAACAGTAGAATTGATTGCAACACAAAATCTGTTATATATGTCGCTCTCTGTGTCTGTTGTCCGTCTTTCTATGTAGGAAAGACGGACAGAAATCAGAGCGCATATACCAGCATATATATGCAATAAGGAATAACAAATGTGAAAATGCTCTTGCCAAGCATGTTTCCTCTAACCAAGGACATAGTTTTGTATTTATGGGCATCGATTGCAAATATAAATCCATCAGGGGAGGTCCTATTTCTTTACTTTTAGAAATTTTGGAATTGCAATGGCAGCTCAAATTAGATGCCTTTAATACACCTGGCTTAAATGAGAGCTGCAATATTGCACCGATATTGAAATATTGATCTTACCTCCGTTGATAAGCTACGCTACCAATAGTTGGGTTCAATTTATTCCCTAATTTATTCCTTTATATTGTTATTATCATTTTGTCTTTACAACCAATGTACAGTCCAGGTTAAGGATTAGTCCTGATATATAGTATGTTTTGTACATACACATATATTGGTTTTAGTTATATATAAATTTAAAAGGCTTTAGGCAATGAATTAAAACATGCATTATGAATTTAAGCTAATAATCTTAATAGACTTTTCAACATAAAAATAAAAATGTTTAAGAACTTTTTAGAATGTTTTTTATAACATATATTTTTTATAATATTTTCACAACATATTAACCCCTTTTTCATTAAGGTTTATATGTCCAAATAGTATTTTAATGTGTTTAATGATGTTACAGCTATTAGCATAATGTGCCCTAGTAACATGTATTTGTTGACATTTTAGCTATGCAAGGAAGTGATGTAACATACTCCAGCTGATTTTAATTAGGCTGCCACTATTATAAATTTTGTTTGGCGCCTTTTTCTGTGTTTGTTTGCCTCTGATGAAGCTACATTGTTTAAGTAGCGAAAACGCTGTTTTTAAAGTGGAATATTAAATTGCGTTAAGGCTTTGGTTATCCGGACTGCTTTGCACTCTGTTTCTTCTGTTTTCTAAAGTTTGTCTACATTTTTTCAATTTGGGATGACATGCTTGACAAGCCACGCTGCTTCACAAGGGACGGCTTGCACCTGTCACCCCTGGGATTCCGGATATTGGCTAAGGCTCTTGCCACCCCCATAGTGCCTTTTTTAGGCAAGGCTCAAATTCTAAACCTACCACCCTAGAAAACAAAAATGGGAAGAAACTAAGGGTAATGCTGCTCAATGCCAGAAGTCTAAATCTCAAAATGCATGCACTCGAGGCCCTTCTCAGTATGGAGAACATCAATGTCTGTGCTGTGACTGAAACCTGGTTCAAGGCTCCTGAGAGCACCCCAGCACAATCAGGTTTTACCTCATATCATGCGTTCCGGCCCCAAAACCCGGACCACACCACAAACGGAGGGGGTGTATCCATATTCATCAAGGATACCCACACCTCCAGGTTGGTGGCAACGCACAAAGCATCGGAAACCATCCAGGTGCAATTAACCATAGGCAAAACTGCTCTACAATTTGTAGCATGCTACAGGCCACCCTCTCAAACTCAGGAACCTCACACAGCCTTCCTGAAGACACTGGAGGGTATAAATGTATCTCCAAACACCATTATATTGGGTGACTTCAACTACCCGAATATAGACTGGGAACATTACTCAAGCCCCAACCTTCTAGCCCAAAGGTTCCTGGAGTTCATAAATTCAAATGCCATGGAACAACTAGTCACCATTCCCACAAGAGGAGAAAATATACTAGATCTCATCATCACAAACATGGGGACAAAATGCTCCACACCGGAAGTATATCCCTCATTGCTGAGATCAGATCACAAACTTATCTCACTGGAAATCCACATCCCGCCCCCACCCCAAATAAAAAAGACCACAGTGAAGAACTTCTCTAAAACAAACTTCACACTACTCAAGACTGGTGTGGTATCCTTCAAGGCCCCCGAGCCAGTGGAAACCACAACCCAAGCTGCGGAAGCCCTTACAAATGCCTTCTACGAACACCTCCAGGACTGCATGGATGAGGCAATCCCTAATAAAACCAAGACTCTTTCCACCAAGGGCAAACGTCCAGTCTGGTGGACCCCAGCCATAAACAAACTTTACAATAAGAGGAGAAAGCTGTTACATGATAGAGCAAAATCCATAAAAGAGAAGACACCCTTGATCATTATTAGTAAAAAAATACGAGCACTCATAAAATCATCCAAGGCCAACTTTGAGAGAAAAACTGCAATAGATTCAAAAGACAATCATAAGGCCTTCTTCAGCTATGTTAGAAACCTGGGTGGAAACTCCCAGATATGCGCAGAATTAGTCCAAAATGATACAAAAATCACTGAATCCACAGAAATTGCCAACATACTGGCAGACAAGTTCAGTGCAAACTTCACCCCCCTCTCCCCCCCAAAAGGAGAGATAACTATCCCAGCGGAGTGTAGCCTCCCAGACATCTCAAATGCGCAGGTGAAAGCTGCTTTCTCTAAAGCTAAAAACACAGCATCAATGGGACTGGATGGTGTCCCCGGCTGTGTGCTACATGAACTCAACGAGGAACTAAACCCGCATATAAGGCAGCTGTTTAATCTTAGCCTTACCACAGGATACGTGCCCAAGGAGTGGCGTGCGGCAACTGTGGTCCCACTCCACAAAGGCGGTGCCTCTACGGACCCTGGTAATTACGCCCCATAAGCTTAACAAGCCTGGTCTGCAAAGCTATGGAGAGGATCATAATGGAACTCATAAACAAAGACATAGGGGACTTGCAGACATTGGACCCGACCCAGTTTGGCTTTGTCAAGGGCAGATCATGCCTTTTGAACTTGGTCGACTTCTTTGAAACAGTCACCAAGGCCATTGATGAGGGAAAGGCAGTCCATACAGCCTACCTTGACCTTGCAAAAGCTTTCGACACAATACCCCACTCGGGTATTATAGAGAAACTTACCAGCTTAAATGTAAACCCATATGTCACAAGATGGGTTGCAAACTGGCTAAAGGACAGAACCCACTGGGTTAGAGTTGCTGGCGCCATGTCAGACTCCAAGCCGGTCACAAGTGGTGTCCCACAGGGCTCAGTCCTTGGCCCCTTGTTGTTCGGCATCTACTTCTCAGACGTACAGGCAAACATAGGAGGACTATAGCTGACAAAGTTTGCAGATGACTGCAAACTGGGCGCCAAAGTGGAATGTACATCGGACACAGATATACTTCAGAGGGGTCTCACAGAAGCTGATAGCTGGTGCCAGAGCCATGGCCTGAAGTTAAATGCCAAAAAATGTATAGTTATACCCTTCGGGAAAAACAAGGTAACCCCAAGCTACCATATAGGTGGCAATCCATTAAGCACAGAAGAGGTTATCAGGGACCTGGGGACCCAGGTTGACAGTGGCCTTTCTTTTGACACTCACATTGCTAAAGTGGTTAGAAAGACCTTCTACATTGCCAACCTGATCATGAAGGGATTCACATCCAGATCAAGTGAGGTCATTGTTCCCCTGTACTCTTCACTTATCAGACCAATGATCGAGTACAATGCCCCATTCGGGATGTATCTCACCCGACACCTGCAGCAATTGGAGAGACCCCAAAAGTTCCTCACCAAAAGGATAAAGGGACTCCAAAATCTGTCATGTGCTGCCAGACTGAAGAAACTCCAGCTCTATTCAGTCGCATACCGCCTGCTCAGAAGTGACTTGTGCCTGACATACAAGGCCATGTCCAACCCGGAATTAATGGACATGCTCCACCTCAAAAAATCCAAATCTACCAGATCCACTAGAGCAAGCGACTTAAACCTTAGCACGGATATAAATAGGACATGCTGGAGGGATAGATTTGTCACCCAGAGACTCCCTATGCTGTGGAATAAAATCCCGGTCCATGTGAGGCAGAGCACCTCGCTGGCTCTGTTCAAGAGAAATCTTGACCGGTGGATGGGAGATCGTAGGTTTACCCCGGGAATCATCTCTGTGTCACTGCTGGACAGAGGCACAACAAACTAATGGGCACAGTATTTTTTAACATAAGGGGTGGCGTAAGCCACAAAACATTGGGCTAGGCTTATAAATGCCTTAGGGCAGATAGCCTAGTATAAACCTATGAACCTATCCGACAGCTAGAATGTCAGAAATATTCCTGGGATAGTCAGTCTACATGATGGAAGGTGGTCTCTTTTTTGTACAGTACAAATTATACACAGAAGGAAGCTATATATTCTAGCAAGACAGGCCATATTTTCCAAACAAGCATACAAGAGATGCCAAGGACTGCAAACAAGATGTGGGTCACACAACAAAAATTTCTTTCTGCAACTAAATGATCTTACTGTAAAGTTTCCAGGATACCACTGGGTATAGCACTCATTTAAAGGGAAGTAACTCAAAACTAATGACTTTGCCCCTTAGAATTTACACACAAACAAAAAAAGGATAAGAGAACATCTTACCATAATGGTAGAGGCCCTTCTTTTTACTGTTGCACTATTCTTTACATTAGGGATCCCCTGTCAAGGGAAGCCCAACTTCTGGCCAGTATACCAAAGTCTTTAGGTTGCTTTATAGTATGCTGTACTTCACAAGTATGTTCCTTGTGTAGCATATGGTATAAAGTTGACATCCGGACGTACCATCCTCAGAACTGACAGCTCCAGTAGGAATGCCAGTCCAAGGAAAAGAAAAGGTAGGAGGTACATCCAGAAGAAAAAAAATGGACTAGGGGGTGGAGGGAGGGAGGGAATACTGCAGCAGTGAAGAGAAAGGCCTCTACCACTATGGTAAGATTTTACAACTGTTCATACCTTTCAACCTGGAAACATCAAAAATCTGGACAAAGGCCCATGAAAAATAGGTACAAATCTGTACGTTGACTAACATAAAATTTGCATATGTAATTATGTAACTCCGCCCACTCCGATGGAATTGTGGGATACCAGCTTTCAAACGCAAACTGAAGAACAGACAACCAAAATATGGTCCCAGACTCCCCACTAATCACTTCAGCAGTATGTCTCCAAGTATGTGCAAGCACCAAAATGAAACATTTCCTCCAACACAACGATCCATTCCCTTCAGTAGTTTCAGTTATGTTACAAGCACCAAACTGGAACGTTTCCCCCAGCGATCCATTCCCTTCTACAGTAGTTTGAAGTATGCATGGAAACACCAAAATGAAACATTTCCCCCAGACCCCCCCACTAATCCCTCATGGGTGCTTGAACAATAGAGCCAAGGAGAGGGGAACCCCCCCCCCCACTTTTACAGCTGCAAGACCTGTCGGGACAAATTAATGAAATGGAGTTTTTACTCTAACGTAGATTCATGCGGGGAAGTTAGCCTAACTAAACTAGCTGTTCCTGTTCTCTTATTGCTCTGTGTTACAGGAGTTATCCTACTGCTGTTCTGTTAGTGCTGCGAGAGTCATGCCGGAAAGGACAGTTTTGTTCTTTTATTTGCAGGAGTGTGTGTGAGTGTGTGTGTGTGATGTGTGTGATTGTGTGTGGTGTGAGTGTGAGTGTGTGAGTGTGTGAGTGTGTGTGTGTGTGTTACTCAGGCTCAAACAAAAGCCTGCATTCTCTACCCATACCATCACTCAGGGAGTTGGGTCCATAGCTCTCCACTGTCCAGATTTTCACATTATATTTGGCTCATACTTTTGATCTGTTCCTGTAAAAATGTGTGTTTTTCTGGCAAATCAGTGAGAACTGAATTCACTAAATAATGACAGCGCTTTAAGTGTCAGTCTTCCTATCTTTCAGGAAACACATGGTAACATAAAACACTTTATTTTAGCCACTTTCGAAAATTATGCAAGCAATATTTAAAATTTGTCCCTGGTTTTGGGCCTTTGTCCCCCAAATAAATTTTGGCTTTTTCCAGATTTCTTGTGCTGCGAAGCTGAGAGATTTAGTTGATTGTCAAGTGGATTTTACAAGGAGCTGAGAGCTTCAGTGTAAGAGAAGTTTAGTGCTACTTATGCTAAGTCGTTTACATTGTTAATAGCACAACAGGTACTATACTTGCTTTTGATGCAGAAGGCTGTGAGTACTACTCTCGCAGCATGCAGATGGATTACTGACACCATATTGTGTTGTACTTTAATGAGAGTGGATGCTGCAGTCCTATGAAGGTCCTCCTTTGAAGAGTTACTTAGTGACTATGAATCTGTTATCAATTTGCCATCCATTCCCCATTGCAAAATTACTAGCTTATCATTTTTTAATTTAGCATAGGCAATTTATTTTTCAAGTGCAACAGGCACTTTATTTTTAGATGAAACAATGAAATATAAAGTTGTTTGCTAGCAGTAACCACTTCATTAGTTACAGATCCCTTTAATGTGAAATTATTTAGATGACTTACTTCTGCAGAGATTTTACACATATACTGATATTGGTGGATTGTAATGACAGAAGTTTGAGTGGCCTTTTATGGTTGAAATTTTCTGAAATGGGTAATTTTGTCATTATTGGTTCATACATTTTGTTTCATTGCTCACTAGAAGACTGTTCCAAACTACAAATTTAAAACACATTCTAACAAGTGGTGCTGTATTATACAAGGAATATATTTTAATACAATTAGGAAGGTGAATCAAAGAATGCATACATGTATGATTGCTCACAGGATGCAGAAGATCAAAATAGGGGAAGAGACCAGTCACCAATGGTGTCCCCCAGGGTTCGGTGCTAAGACTTTCTCTGTTTGGCATACACATCTCAAAAGTAAAAGGAAATACCAAAGGGCTTTGGCAGACTAAGTCTGAGATGACTACAACCTAGGAACAGTTACTGCATCCACAAATGACTTAACCATCATGCAGAAAGGTTTGTCCCAAACAGTAACTGGTGCCAGAATCATGAATTGAAACTAAACTCCAAGGAATACATTATTGTATCCTTTGGGAAGTCAGCTACTCCAGGGAACTGCCAAACTGACAATGCCCCCTGAGAACTGACCCAGTTGTTTGGCATTTGGGAACTTGTGTTTACAGTGAACTAACTTTTGACCAACATGTGCCCAGAGTCATAAAATCTTTCTATATTGCACAGCTTATAAACAAACTGATTGTGACTAGATCTAGAGATGTTAATGGCCCCCTTTACAAAGCCCGCATTAGGTCAATCGTTTTGTATAATGCCCACTTTGACATATATCTGTCCAGACCCATGCAACAATTGGAATATCCACTGAGATACCTTACTAAAAGGATACAAGTCCAAAACAGTAGGTCTTGCATGGACCACATCAAAGATTTATCACTATACTCAGTATCCTACGCGGTGCTTAGAGGTGACATGTCTGGCATACAAGGCATCCTCTTACCTAATACAGATGGACCTACTGAACATCAACAAGTCAAATGGCATCAGAAATACTCAGTCCAGGTATCTAAAATGAATGTTGTGGAGAGATGGATATATATCCAGAACAGACTATCCATTCAAGTAAAACAAAGCTCATCCCTGGCCATATTCAAATGCAACTTGGATCTAAGGATGGGTAATAGAAAATGTACTCCAGGATTACCCATCATGCCACTAACGGATAGAGACAGTTCCTAAATGGTGCATCCCTTACATGGGACCCCTCAAATTATCTACAGTGTGATCACATTTATTCTTACTAGGGCTAATATACAATTATCAGCCATGGGATAGGTAACACCAATCAGTAAATGTTAATTCAAGCACCAAAACAGAAACTGGCTAAGCTTAAAATGTCCTCCAAGTGAACCTATGTTGTGGTAGTAAATAGTTTTAAAAAATTGTCTTCTTTAGATCACTAAGTGCTCCTGTCACCCCCCCCCCCAGTCTTCAACAGCTTCCGGTGCCTCTGTAATCCCTTCAGAAGTATGTCTCCAAGTATGTTAGTCCTCCCCCCTGCAGCCATTCAATGTCCCATTACTTGGCTTTTTCTCCCCATCTACCATAAACACGATAATGTGCATACTGCTTTATGCTTTACATCTACAATGATTACTTGGATTTCATTTAAAACTTTTATTTTACATTTTATAGCACAAACACTAATAGAAATCTGCTAAACAAAGCAATACAGTCTCATAATGAAAACAAACTTAGCATTAAAACTTCTCTGCCCTTGAAACTCACATTCACTGAAACCCACATTCAAAGAAAATGCATCTGGCCAGTGGCGAATAAAGATTACCTTTGGCCTATTTTCAAATCATAGGCCCCTTACACACATTATTTAGGACCATGCAAACATATGTGTTGCTTTGATACACTTTCATTATTGCATTAAATCATATTCCTTGTATAATACAGCACACTTGTTAGAGCGCATTTTAAATTTACTGTTTTGGACATTTTTCCAGTAAGCAATGAAACAAAATGTATGAACCAATGATGACAAAACGGCCCAGTTCAAAACATTTCCATCATAAAAGTCTACTCAAACGTCTGTCATTACACTCCACCAATATCAGTAAATATGCACAATCTCTGCAGAAGTAAAAGCCATCTAAATAATTCCACACTGAAGAGATCTGTAACTAATGAAGAGGTTGCTGCTAGCAAACAACTTTATATTTCATTGTTTTGTCTACAAATAAATGTGCTGTTGCCCTTGAAGAATAAACTGCCTATGCTACATTAAAAAATGATAAGCTAGTAATATTGCAATAGGTAATGGATGGCAAACTGATAACAGGTTCATAGCTACTAGGTATCTCTGCCAAAGGAGAAATTCTTAGGACTGCACCATCCACCCCCTTTAAAAGTACAACACAGTATAGTATCAGCAATCCATCTACATACTGTGGGAGTAGAACCCACAGCCTTCTTCATCAAAAGCAAGCATACTACCTGTTGTGCTACTAACAATGCAAACAGACTTTGCATAAGCAGCACTAAACTTCTCTTTCCCTGAAGAACTTTGCAGCACAAGAAATCTGGAAAAAGCCAAAATTTATTGGGGGGGGGGGGAGACAAAACCGGGGAGTGGGACACATTTTAAACACTGCTTGTATAATCTTAGAAAGTTGTTAGAATAAAATATTTTGGTGTTACCATGTATTTCCTGAAAGATAGGAAGACAAACTTAAATGGCTATAATTATTTAGTGAATTCAGTTCTCACTGATTTGCCAGAAAACCACAAATTGTACGAGAAACACAGACCAGAAGTATGAGCCATCAGCCAAGCATTCCAGATACTCTGTGAAACTTTGGACAGTTGAGAGGTATGGTTAACTCCTTGAATAACAAGTGGTGATATGGGTAGAAAATTCAGGGTCTTGCCCCTTGTACCCAAGGAACAGGGTTTGAGTCAGGGTAACACTAACCACGGTATTTTACTTACACACACACCCCAGTTCCCTACACACACACACACACACACACACACACACACACACACATACACACATACACACACACACACACACACACACACACACACACACACACACACACACACACACACACACACACAAGTTCCCTATTCGAATGCACCACAGAATGGACCTGTTTGCTATTCAAATGCACTAATTACAGACCTGTTCCCTATTCAAATGCACTACATTACAAACCTATTCCCTATTCAAATGCAGTACTTCACACACTACAGAAGGGACCTGTTCCCTATTCAAATGCAGTAATTCACACACACACTATAGAAGAGACCAGTTCCCTATTCAAATACAGCAATTCACACACAATACAGAACAGACCAGTTCCCTATTTAAATGCACTACAGAAAGGACCTGTTCCCTAGTCAAATGCACTACAAAATGGACCTTTTCCCTAGTCAAATGCAGTAATTCACACACACTACAGAACTGACCTGTTCCCTATTCAAATGCAGTAATTCACACACAGTCACACACTACAGAACGGACTTGTTCCCTATTTAAATGCAGTAATTCACACACACTACAAAACTGACCTGTTCCCTATTCAAATGCAGTAATTCAAATGCAGTAATCAGGATCTGTTCAACTGCACATATTGCGCAGGGCGGGAAGACAATGTCTGGACCAGAAAGAAGGGAATGGTCCCATTGTTGCTAGAAGTAAAGTGCTGAACTGCTAGGTTTTTACTTGTTTTCCTTACCTTGAAGAGCTGGGGAAACTCTGTGACAGAGTCACGCACGCTACTTTTACACTGCTGACCATCAAAGTACAGTGAGTCAGTCAGTCAGTCACACCCCTCGAGCCCTCAGACGAATTTTGATAGGCTGGCAGGCTGCGCACGAAGACGACGTTACCATGCATGCCTCTGCATGTGATGACATCAGCAGAAAATTGCCAAAAAAAAAAAAAAAAAGAATAAAACAAAAATCTGGGGAATTCGGGAATAAAGGGGGCCACTCAAGAGTTCATGGCACCCCATTATTTGGACCTCAAAACCAGCATATGCTAAGAAATTCAGTATTGTTGAGAGGTCTGCAACTATACTATGTACTTCCATTTCACTGTTGCACTATTCTTTACATTAGGGAGAGTGCCAAAGCTCAGAAGAAAGTTGGGGGGAGAAAGGACCAGCAGAACCCTCTAGGAAGCCGTGAAAGATGGCCCTAGCAAAGCCAGCTCTAGCTCTGGAGACCCTATCCAAGTTTTAGTGCTTGGTAAAAGTATGCACAGAAGTCCCGGTAGCCACCTCAAGAAAGTACAGTTGTGTACATTTACCATAAATGTAGACGTTCGAGTGTATTCACTGTTGCAGTCATTACATTTGGGTAATATGCTGGCAGGTTGCCCTCAGTCGGTCTGAATAACAAAGTCTTGGGTCCTGCGTCGGTTGCTGTCTCCTGTTCCATGACGTCAGGTCGTCAGGGGTATAAAACATGCAGCCACCATTTTATTCAGTTTTTCTTGCTCCAGATGTCAGGTGCCCCCCCCAAATGGGGAGCAAAAATATATATATAAATAAACAGTAAATATATAAATGCATTTTTAGAAACAAACTTTTCCTTCAACTAAAAAGCAAATACACCACAAAGGCTTTTGAGTATAGTGAAAGGAAGAAAAGGTATAGAAAGGGGGATGGCGGGTGGGTAACCCAGACTGCAACAGTGAATACACTTGAACATCTACATTTATGGTAAGTGTACACAACTGCACTATGTTCTTCGTGTTTCACTGTTGCAGTCACTACATTTTAGTAGAATCCCAAAGCTATGGATGGAACTAAACAGCATTAGGAGCGGCTATAAGGCCCTGCAGTACTGCAGTGGCAAAGCCTGCCCTGGATTTGGAGAAGAGAGGTAAATGATAATGCTTTGTGAAGGTATGAACAGAGCTCCAAGTAGCAGCTTCTAGAATGTCTTTGGTTGGGACCCCTCTGAGAAAAGCTGCTGAAGTAGAGGCAGCCCTGGTGGAATGTGATCTGATCCCCTTGGGCACAGGTTTACCATAGTGCAAATAGCAGAAACGAATGCAGTGGCTTACCCATTTAGAAATAGTCTGCTTTGATATAGCCTTCCCCTCTGACCCTGCAGCAAATGCTACCAGTAGTTGCTCAGAATTTCTTAGAGATCTGGTCCTATTTAAGTAGAATCTTAATTGTCTGTGTACATCCAATGAATGCAGAATCCGCTCCCCCTTGTTCTGCGGATTTGGGTAAAATGTTGGCAGGTGAATGGTCTGATTAAGAGCCACACTGGATACCACCTTAGGCATAAAAGAAGGACTGGTCCTGAGGGACACCTTGTCCAGGTAAAATATAATAAAAGACTCCACTGCCATGAGAGCCTGTAGTTCTGAAACCCTTCTTGCTGAAGTGACTGCCAAAATAAAAGCTGTTTTCCAAGATATAAATGTTATATCCGCAGTAGCTGCTGGTTCAAAAGGAGGCAAGGTGAGTTTTTCCAACACAAAATTGAGGTCCCATGCAGGAGTTGGTGCTCTTCTGGGAGGCCTTCAATTTTTGGCCCCTCTAAGATACTGTTTAAGCAGTGGATGAGAAAAGAGGGGAGGCTCTGTGTTGTAATGAGCCGAGATGGCAGAGGCATGGATTTTTATTGAAGAAAAAGATAGGTCCTTGTCAAGCATCTCAGTCAAATATTGTAAAATCTGAGGAATATTGGGCTTTGCTGTATCTATTCCTTGTGCTTCGTTCCAAGCACAGAATCTATTCCATTTATCAGCATAAGATTTTCTAGTACTAGGCCTTCTGGCTTCCAAAATGACATCCATCACAGATTTACTGAGAGGCGTTGTTTGAATAATTAGTTGATTAGCCATGCTGCAAGATTCAGAGTTTGGAGCTGAGTGTGCAGAATTTGACAGTTCTGCTGAAACAGTAGATGAGGTATTTGAGGCAAGTACCATGGAGGAAGGTGACACATATTCCTTAGAAGTGAGTACCAGTGCTGGTGAGGTCAGTCCAGAGCAATTAGGATCATTTTTGGTTTTTCCTGTTTAACTTTTAGTAAGACCTTGGAGAGCAGAGGCAGAGGAGTGAAAGGCATAGACTGATGGTTTTTCCAGCTGAAGGATAGAGCATCCACTTTCCATGCTTTTCTGTGATGAGTTCTTGTGCAGAATTTGTCCAACTGATAATTTTGGGGAGAGGCAAATAGATCTATGTCTTGTCTCCCCCATTTCTGTGTTAATGTGCTGAAGATTTGTGGATCCAGTTTCCATTCGTGCAGGTCCATAATATTTCTGCTTAGGTCGTCTGCCAGAGTATTTTGCTTTCCTGGCAGGTATTGAGCTTGAAGATGTTTTTGGTAAGTCAAGGCTGTTCCACAAAGCCATGGCTAGTCTGCAAAGGGGGTATGAATGTGTACCCCCCTGCTTGTTTATGTACCACATAACTGTGGTGTTGTCCGTCTTTATCAGTAGTTGTCCTGGATGAAGTAAGTCCTTGAAGGCTGTCAGAGCATTCTGAACAGCTAGCATCTCTTTCTGGTTGATATGCAGATGCATTTGGTTTGGGCTCCATTTGCCCTGAATGCATCTCCCTGCCAGGTGAGCCCCCCAAGCACAGTCTGGTGCGTTTGTAGTTAGGGTTTGGGTGGCAGGAGATAGAGTGAATGGCAGTCCCTTGTTTTGGTGACATGTCTCTGCCCACCAAAGAAACTCCTGTTGTGGGCAGGGAATGAGAGGAATCATTGTTTCCAGGCTGTGACAATGCTGACTCCAAAAACTGTTTAGGTACCACTGAAGTTTCCTCATATGCAGTCTCGCATATGGAATTAGTAGAATGCAAGATGCCATGAACCCCAAAGCCTGCAGAATTTGTCTTGCAGATAACTGGGTTTTTGTTGCTATTTGTTTGAAATATGTTGTCAGTTGCCTTTGTTTGTCTGGCATGAGGTAAGCCATCTGGGCAGTTGTATTCAAGCTTGCACCCAGGAATTTAATTATTTGAGAGGGTATCAGTTGTGATTTATTTTCATTTATGGTGCACCCTAGGCATGCTAGAAGCCTTTTTACAAATGCCAGATGTTGAAGAAGAGTGTCCTTGTCCTCTGCTTGAATGACAGTCGTCCTGATAAGGATAAATTTGAATGCTTTTTTGTCTGTAGAATGCAATTACTGGTGCCAGGCACTTTGTAAAGACTCTGGGCGCAGTAGATAAGCCAAAGGGCAGTGCAGAGAATTAGTAATGCAAAAACCTGCTTTGAAGCGGAGGTATCTTCTGCATGATTCCCTTATTGGGATATGCAGGTATGCCTCTTTTAAGTCTAGAGTTACTAATCAAGCATTCCTGCCTAGCATAGGCAGTAGCTGTTGTAAAGTCAGCATTTTGAATTTTGGTATGTCCAGGAACGTGTTCAGAATCGTTAAGTCCAGTATTGGACGCCATTGAATTGTCTTTTCTGGGTACCAGGAAAAGTCTTGAATAAAAACCTTGTCCTTTTTCCTTTTCTGGTATCGGCTGAATAGACCCCATATCCATGAAGGACATGACTTGTTTCTGGGCCTCTGCCCACTGGTTTTATGGCAGATCCAGCCATCCGTTTGGAATTGGCAAAGTATGGAAATGAAATCTGTACCCCTGAGATACTATGTTTAATACCTACTTGTCCTGGGTAATTAACTGCCAATTTTGAGCATGAAGTGCTAGTTTTCCCCCCAAGGGGGCTGCCAAAAGATAAGTGCTTGGTGATAGTAGAGGAAAGTCACTAAGACTGCTTAATGTAGGGTTGTGCTTTGTTTCCTCCAGATTTGGAGGTGGAGGCACCCCATTGCTTTGTCCTATAAGAACCCTGTGATTGGTATCTGGAGCCTTTTGAGCACCTGGATTTTCCCTGAGTGGCTCTGTTGGACACAGGAAAGGACCAATTTTTAGTAGGCCAGTGCCTACTGAACCTGGGTGGCTACACTTGCAAGAGATCTTTTACAGTTTGCATAGATTTAGCTTTGTCTTTCCATTTGCTTTAAAACCTCTTCTGCCTTATTACCAAACAGTATCATGCTGCAAAGGGGTATCCAACAATTTAGCTTTAACATGATCAGGCAGACTTTGCTCCTGGAGCCAGGCATGCCTTCTAATCACAGACCAAGTAACAGCGGCCCTACAAGAGGCTTCCAAGGAGTCCAAACCACATTGCAAAGTATGCTTTCCAACCTGTTCTGCTGAATGCAATAATTCCTGTAACTCTCTATTTTCCACACAATCAGAAATCAACATAATTTTCTGTTTCAGTAAGCCCATAACATGCTGTTGATATTTAAGCATATGGAACTGGCAGTTTAAAGCCCTAATTGCCAAGGTTGCAGACATATAAATCTTCTTTCCCCATCTATCCAGCGCCCTGGAGTCTCTATCAGAGGGGGTAGGATTTTTGGCTGTAGAGGCCTTTACACCTTTGGGACCCTGTAAGATAGTTTCAGCATCAGCAGCAGGATTTTTGAAAAGAAATTTGTGGGAGTCAGGAACCCTGTAATATCTGTCTGGTTTACTAGGAGCCGGAGGCAGGGAATCAGGAGCCATTCTTGATTCCGAGAACATATCAACAATGTCTAATACAGGAGGTATTGCCAAAGGCCTATGCTGAGGAAGAAGGAAATCCCTAAGCCTCTTTTTTGATTCAGAGAAGTCTTGACTTTCCCAGTGAAAATGTTCCCTTAAAGCATGCAAAGTCTCTCCAAAAGAGTAATCCTCAGGAGGAGATGCAGATGGGATGGATTCCTCTGCATCAGAATCCTCATAGGGTGGAATAGAAAATTCCTGATCAGAAGAGGAATCAGAAGAAATGGAAACCTGATCTGAAGATTCATAATCAGTGCCTTGCCTAGGCCTCTTAGTGGGGAGGGTTGGGAACCCCTGATCAAGGTAATTAAATCCTCAGCCATTTTGATCATCTGTTTTTTTAGGCATAGGGGCCTGAGCACGTGGCTCATGCGTCAGTTTTTTAGACATAGAAGTTGGTTTGACCTTGTTTTTGTTGCTGGCGTCGGTTTAATATAAAAATGTTGAGGACTGAAAACACCCTCAGAAGCCGGTGCCTGCTCAGCGGCTCTGGACCCATCCAAGGGAGACACATCCGGGGGTTCAATACTGAGAATCACGCGGCATACCAGACTCCAGATGGGTCTCGGTAGAGGCCTGTGACTCAAAAGTAGCGGGTATCAGGGGCTGCGAAAGCGCCTCACTATGTACCGACGAACCAGTGACTGGCTTAGGAGAAGCTTCATCGTCAGTTTTGGACCTCGATGGTCTGTCTTTTTCTTTGCGTTTTTTATGAACTCCAGTAGTCTGATTGCTAACCGATGACATGTCAGGATAATTAAATCTTGAACCAAAATATTTAGAAGCAAAAATATACTGACGCTTAATAGTGCGTTTGTTAAATCTAGCACAAAACTGACAGCAAGGCACGTTGTGATCAGGACCTAGTCAAGGAATACAGTACAAATGAAAATCCTTATGAGGTATTTGCTTCCCACAAGTAATGCAATTATTAACTTATACTGACATCGGAAAGGAGCAAGAAAAAGTTTCCCCAATGGGGTACTTAGCTTTAATTTGAAGACTTCGGTTCTGAAACTCGAATACGAAAATTTCAGGAGTCGGCCGACCGGCACTTGCGAACTGCTTCTGCTTCGGGCACCATGTGGCAAAAAAGACTGAATAAAATGGCATCGGCTGCATGTTTTATACCTCTGACGACCTGACGTCATGGAAGAGGAGACAGCAACCGACGCAGGACCCAAGACTTTGTTATTCAAACCGAAGGAGGGCAACCTGCCAGCAGATTACCCAAATGTAATGACTGCAAAAGTGAAACATGAAGAACATCAGAGCTAGTATCCATACCTTTGAAGAAAGTACCAGAATATGCCACAGCTCTAGTAAAATGAGTCTAACAGAATAAGAAAGGCTCTTACCATGAAAGGAATAACAAAAATAAACAGCTTTTGAGATCTAAGAAGAAATAGTTTGCTTGGATACAGCTAATCCCAAAGGCCTGGGATGAAAGGAAACAAAGAGCTGATCAGATTTCCTAATAGTCAATAGTCTAAGTCTTATCCAAATAAAATCTGAGTTGTCTGATGTGTGCAGCACCTTCTCACTAGCAAATTGCAGAGAAGGGGGAAAAGCAGGCAAATGAATAGACTGATTAAGCGACAACTCATTCACCACCTTGTGCATAAAAGAAGGATTAGTACTCAAGGACACCCTCTCCATATGGAACACCAAAGGAGGACAAGCCATAAGGGCCTATAGCTCAGACACCCATCTAGCAGAGTTAAGGGCTAACAAAAGAACAGTCTTCCAAGAGCAATAAGGAAGCTGAAGATGCGGGCTCAAAAGGAGCCTGAGTCAATTTTTCCAAAACAAAATTAAGATCTCAGGGAGGAGGAACAGGTTTGCTGGTAGACCTAATATGAAGGACACCTTTCAGGAACTGCTTAGCTTCAAACCTACAAGCTGAAGGAGGAGACAAAGGCAAACAAGGAGCGGTAGCTGATAAGTGGGGTTTAACAGAAGAATAAGACAACTCAGCATTGAGCAATTCACATAGACAAGGCAGAACCAAAGGAACATCCACTGAAAGTGGATCCAGATTATAAGAAAGACCTCAAACAGAAAATCTCTTCCATTTGTACAAGTAGGATATCCTAGTGTTGGGTTTTCTGGCCTCCTGCAAGACCCTAAGCATGTCCTCAGAAAAAAGGTGTCTATGTGGAATCAAAATCCTATCACCCACAGTGTCAGCTGAAGAGTGGACAAGTGGAGATGGATGAGAGATACCTTAGCTTGTGTGAGCAGGTCCACCCTGTGAGGTAACTTGTGATGATTGCCCTTGGCTAAATACAAACTCTGCAGAAACCAATGCTGTCCTAGCCAAAAGGGAGTCACCTACAAGATTTTGGGAGCATCTCATTGAATTCTGAACAGGACTTTTGGAATGAGGGGAAGGGGAGGGGAAAGCATACAGAAACACCCGCTTCCAAGAAAAAGAGAGGGCATCCATCTTCCACACTACAGGACCTGGGACTCTGATAAAAACAGAGGAAGTTGTCTGTTCAGAGGGGAGGGAAATAAATATATTGGAGGAGTACCCCACTGGTGGACAATGTCCAGAAACACATCCCTGTGAAGCATCCATTCGTGAGATTGAGTTAAGGACCTGCTCAGAGTGTCTGCCACAATGTTTTCACCTGAGGTAATGTAAACTGCCCGAAAAGTCACTTGATACTGGATAGCAAGATCCCACACCAGGAGTGCCAACCGGCAAAGAAGATAAGATCTTGTTCCCACAATTTGTTTACATACCACATCACTGTGGTACTGTCTGTAAATACCTTGAGAGGTCCTGGGAAGAAAAGAGGATGTAAAGCCTGAAGCACCAGCAGAGGAGCTCTCATCTCTTTGACACAGATATGCTCATTCTGTTGAATAGACTACCACAGCCCTGCACCTTTAGGAAGCTAAAAGATGCTTCCCATCCCACATCTGAAGCATCTGTGAACAGTTCCTGAAAGGGAAGAAAGGGATGAAAAGGGAGCCTTGGATTTAAAGACAACTGCTGGATCCACCAGTGAGGTTCCTTCTTGAGACAGGGTAGAACAAGAACTGCAAATTCAAGGGGATGTGCATGTTGAAATCAAACTCACTTCAGAAACCGTTGAAACTTTCTCATGTGGAGTTTGGCCAGAGAGAGCACAAGGATGGTGGATGCCATGAACCCCACATCTCTCAGAAACTCCCTGGCTGTAATAGAAGCCAGGGGAAGAACAGTTTGAAAGAGGAAAATGAGTATCACAGCCTTGGGAGGAGGCAGAGATGCCAGCATATGCACTGTTTGAATCCTGCACCCCAGAAAAAACATGGTCCTGAGAAAGAGTCAGAAACCCAAGCTTTGCAGAAGGGAAATGGCAAAATGAAGATTTTGCAACACGACCTCTGGAGGTCATCCAAGTAAGGAAATACTTGGATCCCCTGAATCCTGCAAAAAGCAATCACAGGAGCAAGGCACTTGGTGAATAATCTTGGGGCAGTGGAAAGGCCAAAGGGCAAAGCACAGAACTGAAAATGGCAGGAAGCAACACAGAAACTTAAAAACTTGGGGGATGGATCAAACATGGAGTTATGCATGCTTGAGATCCAGAGACACCATATAAGCCTAAGAAATCAAAGTCTGAAAAGACAACATTCAAAAGGATGGCACCTTCAGAAAAGTGTTTAGATGAGAGAGATCTAGAATTGGCCTCCAAGCACCCTCTTTTCTGGGTACTAGAAACATCCTGGAGTAAAATCCCCTCCCCCTTTGGGACACAGGCACCTCTTGAATACTACCTTGAGTCAAAAGGTCCTGAAGCACTCCAGAAAAAGGAGAGTTGTTCCTGAGGAGGCTGAAGAATACCCATAAAAAGGGGGAAGGTATTTCCAAACCATGAAATACTCCTGGCGAATAATGGAGAGGACCCAAGAATCCTAAGAAATCTATAGCCACACAGGAAGAGAGAGAGAAGTGAAGAGAAAGAGGAAAACGCTCAGGAAAATAGGATAGTCAGCATCTGTTTTATCCGGAAAAAGAGATTTCTGTGGCACTTTAGCCTTAACAGAAGGAGGCCGCTTGCCACCCTTTTTGCCCTTAGGAGGGCGGCAAGATTGCCTGAAAATAAAAACTGGCTTATTGGGGTAGTTTCTCTGAAATTTAGGCAAAGGAGAAACAAACATGTTTAAGTTCCTGTAAAGCCTTGCCCTCATTCTGAAGTGACTAAAACATATCAGCTGCAGCTTCACCAAAGAAGTGTTTATCATCAAAGAGGGGCATCCATCAACTTAGCCTTAATATCATCAGGCAATGGCTAAAGCCAGAGCCAAGAATACCTCCTCATCACTGACCCAAAAGCAGCAGTCCTAGAGGAAGCATCTGCTGCATCATAACTACACTTGACAGAATGATGAGCCACCTGGGAGAAAATCCCCAACAGAGAAAGAACAGAAGTTTTACCCTCTAGTCTGGAAGATCAAAAATAACTTGACAAGCCTGGGGTAGGAGAGCCAGCAAGTACCAGGACATATGAGTCTGATAATTAGCCCTAAATGCCAAGGTAGCAAAGGTGTAAACCTTTTTGCCTAGCCTTTCCATGGTCCTGCAATTTTTATCAGATGGCAGTAACTTGCCAGAAGCAATTGAGAGGGCTTGCCAGAGGCTACAGATACCACCGAGGAGTCAAGCAGGAGGACACTTGTACAAAAATTTAAAGTCCTCAAGCACCCCATACAATCTATCAGGTTTCTTGGGCGCAGAGAGATGAGAATCTGGAGTCTTAGAAGATTCATAGATTAGTACTTGGCTAACTGTCCCTGTGGGCCGTTTTAAGCCTAGCCAATTACCCCATGTAAGTATCAAACCCTGCAGCCAAAAACAGGAGGAAGAACAGAAGGTTTAGTACAGTTAACCTGTAGCAACTCTTAGTATCATTTATGTACCTCAGAGACCTGAACACAATCCCACATAAAGAACTCCATCATCCTGGAGACTGTGTTCCCAAAAGAAATCTCTTCAAAGGGAGTATCAGGACTGGTAGATTCCTTTTCCTTTGGAATATGGGTCAGAGAATGAGGAATCTGAGAAGAGTAAGAAAGGGATTTTTCATCCGAATCCTGCTCCCGCTCACAGGAATCCTGTTCCCTGGGTCTTTTTACAGTAATACAGGACTAAGTGGGGCCTGTACAGAAACTCCCTGAGCAGGTTTCAATGCCATCAAAGCATTAAACAAACCCTGAGTGAAGGCCTGCCATTGACTCTGTGAATCCTTAGGAACAGGAGAAATATTATACAATTTTGAAGAATCTGACCCAAGATGGCATTCAATGATGGTAGTAGAGACTTCTTCTCTGACTAATATCTGAGGAACACCCCTAGGCCCCTCGGAAATAATCAGCCATGGTTTCCCCTGAATGTCTGAAATGGACATCTGAAAAGCCTCTTTGGATGTACTTAAAGTCTGATTCCCGCCAGCATCCAACCCGGTCATGGTAAAATAATCCAATGACAAAGACTGGTGAACATCTGGGCACTCACTCATTTCAGGAGAGATGTCTGGCAGAGGCTAAACAGCAGAAGATTCTGGCCTAGGCTTCTTAGCCTTCTTGACTGAGGGCTGTCCCCCGGAGTGGGAAGTACCCTCCATCATTGTCTTTCACAAGAAGCTTAAGACGCTGATTTTCAAGATAAAGCACCAAAGAAGAAAGTCTGCTCTGAAGGGTTTTTGGTACAAAAGCCTGACAAATAGAACAAGATGTATGGTTGTGAGAAGCACCTAAGTAAAAAAGATACTGGTTGTGGCAATCTTTATGGGAAATCAGTCTCTGACACTGGCATTTACCCTTCTTGAATGACATGAAACCCCACAAGCAACAATAAAAGGATAAGTAAAAAGGAACCCCAATGGGGCACTTATCTGAAGTTGCTTGGTGAGCCAGCAACAGAATGGGCATTCAGACTGACGATCAAGATATGGCGCTCAAACTGACACACAGAACTTCTAAGGATGGTACATCAAGACATCACCTTTATGCCCTATGCTATGCAAGGAGCATATGTGTGACATACGAAGTACTTTAAAGCAACCTAAAGGCTTTGGTATACTGGGCAGTCATCAGGCCACCCTTAGCAGGGGATGCCTAATGTAAAGAATACTGCAGCAGTAAAATGGAAGGACATCATGTGTGACAGCGGTCATCAACTCCACTCTGTACGCAGAGAAATACCAGCAGATGTCATTAAAAATGCCAGAAGTAACATATACCCATGTTACCATATCAGCTGATTTAACAACAGGCCTATAAAAGTATGTAACTTCAGATTTCTTCTTCTATCCCCATCTCAGCACATCTCTAAAGTCCTCTTCAGATGTGCCACATCTGGGACATGTGTATGTCTGGTGCATGTTGTAACATCACACATGAAACAAGGGCCTCCCTCAGCCTCTTTCACTTGGCATAGGACTAAGGCTACAAACTGTTAATGGTCTGCTTCCTGTAGTACACAGTTTGATTGCCTCAGCCTCTATGTGCCTACTGTGCAAGTTTGAACAGGTCACTTACCCAGCAAGTGGTCTAGAGCATTTGGCAAACTGGGCTAAGCTCCTAAATAGTCTCCTGGACAGCTTGCCTAGTAGCTATCTATGAACCAATGAATCAGTTGGACTCTTAAGCAATGAATGACACATAAAAAGGTTACATACTTAACACAATGACAGATATGGATGAGTAAGTCCATCTCTGTATACAGAAGGGCTAATGCCTTTAGGTGTTATGCAGCTTGTCAGCATCTGCCACTTTATCAGGCTAGTAACCCTCCCCCTTTGCACATAATGTTCTGCAAAAAAATACATTTCTCTGCAGACCTCAGTCATGCTTTGCTAAGATGGAGCAAAAAATTATAACAATAATGATCTCTACACATCATCAGCAAGAGCCCAGAGAGACGTTTGGTGCATATACTGATGAGGATGGGCATGCTCACCCAGATCTCTTGACATAGTAAATACATACCTTTAATATCAAGTACGAGGAAGTTCAGCCTAATCAGTAAACAGGACTAACATCCTGAGGCATTAGGGAGCTTGGCATCAGAAATTTTTCTCAGATACTACCTCATTTCCTTTTCTACATTATCAAAAAAGACCCTCTGCTCCAAGTCTTGGTCATACTAAGTTAAGGTAGAGCAGTAAAAAATCATAATAATGATCCCTATATCACGGCAGAAAGGCAGGGGGGATAGGTTCATGAGGATGGACCTGGCTCATCCAGATTTACTACTATGGTAAATCCATAAATTTTGCATCCCATATGAGGAAGGCCGTCATTCTTAACAGTGGTCACTTTATGGAGAATGTACATCTGATAACAAGAAGGCCTAGATCTAAAGGTGACATCCAGCTTACAGCATTTTGGAAAGTATTCAATAAAGCTTACATAGCTGCTGCACAAATATATGGGCACATTTTGAAAAAGTCCTGAGATGTACCCACTGTCCTGGCTGAATGATGTTTAGAAGCTGAAGGCAAACTTTACTGATTTTTTTTGTAACAAAACTTAATACTATCAGGTAACTGTATGGATAAAGTAATTTTGGAAATTTTAAAACCCAATTTCTTGTAAGAGAAAGGCATAGACATTTGTGAATCTTTGTTCAACTGATTTTGCCAAATAAAATTTGTTGACATGAATTTAATACATCCAATGGTCACTGGTATTAGAGTAATCAGGAAAGAATAAAGCAGGTGTACAAAATGACTGAGGTTTGTCTCAGTAGCTATCGTAAGATGAATGACGGACTTGTCTGTAGAGTCACTCTATCCTTATGACGAAAGAAAATTATAGTACAGTCATGTTAGCAACTTGCCATTACTATAGACACTAGAATGTTGTCATGGATACAGTCATAACTTTTGGGATTTTTGCCACATGCCAGGTCATATACACAGACAGAGTTTCAGAGCTCTTCCTCCTCCCTCTATGCCACTCCTTACACTGACCTTAAGTCCCCTGTCCCAAATGTCTTTGTACCATAGTATAATGGAAGATGTCTGGTTGGTCATCTTGTGTTCACTCATGCTTCTACCCAAGTAATTTCCTGACTTCATGCAAACCTAGCACTCCTCCATTATTATTATAGGACAGGAAGACCATCGGAAGAATTGTAGCTGAAAGACAAAGCTTTTAATAGAGCTAGGCATGCGTTATGCCTTTGTGAGGAAAAACAGTGAAGAGACATGATCTAAAGGTTTGAAAATAAAACAAGAAAATATAGGAAAGTATTCAATATTAATAGAAACACACAGTGAACAGTTGGACTTCTACCTTACTAAATCTCTTATTATCGGTTTAGTTAAAATAAAAGTTGAATACAGTTTCTTAAAGAAGGAACGTTTGCTAAGCTGAAACTGAGCTATGAGTTCCTTAAAAAGAAAGTGGGAGTCACTTCTGCTACTTGGTTAAACCTTACAAAAGGAATCAAAGAGTCATGGGCTGCTCTGTACGTTCTCTATCTTGTTTCTAGTGATGGAGTCCTCTTACGAGGCACAAAACTGGAGTAGGAGGAAGAACAAGAAATCCAATAAAAAGAAGCAAGAGAGCTCAGTTAATGAGCATGAAGGAGAAACAGTGACAGTACAAATCCAATTTATCCATAGATAAGATTTAAATTACAGAATAACATGCTACTGACTTTTATATTTTTTAAAAAATCATACGATTAATACAATAAAATGGTTTGCATGTTGAGTACACAGAATATAACATAAAAATCAAAACTTCTGCTTAAGATTTTCTTTTCATTTGTGAGATTATGAGACCGTACAGACTATACAAGTTGCCAACTTTATGCTTGCTCTGTAACAGGTACAGAATAGTTACTATGCTCCTGTTAATTTTTTTTTCTGTTTATCTCAGTTTCAAGATAAGGAAAGTTTATCAAGGAAAATATGAATTTAAAATTCTGCTCCTTTCCAGTGCCAGAATTAACTTTTTTCTGCAAAATGAAACCAAAGACTTGTATATATTAAAAACTAGAAAATACACAGGAGGAGAGCAGAGTACACGTCAGGCTAAAGGACCGCCCTTCAGCAGTGGTATAACCACTGCAGTCCGGAATTCATTATGTATGAAGATCATTTGGAGGCTAGGGTTAAATCAAGGTTTTAGTGGGACAGATAGCTTATTTTATGCTACTAAGGAGGCATCCTGAGTTATAATCAATACCTGCTCATGCACTGTTCCAGGCTTTGCACAGCTTCTCGAGGATCTCCTCTCTAGTCGATGGTTTGGCATGAGACTGATGTCAAAATTTTCTAAAGTAATATTGGGGGGAGGGGGTCATCTTCTGTTTCCGTGTAGGTGGCACCATTTAAAATTAATTTGGTACATTGCTGAATTGTCTGAGGTTTCAGGCACGGCTGAAGAAAGCCTTGTGGTTGTCCTTGACCACAACTATTTTTACTTCAGATTTGGCTTTTGTAGACTTTATTAACCCTGAGTTGTTTGTTTAGGCAAGGTACTGCCTCTCTTAGTTTTCAAAAACAAATACTTATGGAGGTGCTATAAAATTAAGAAACTTTACAAAAGCAGTCATGAAGAAGCCGCGGTGGTACAGCGGTAGCATTGTCGCCTCACAGCAAGAGGTTCTCCAGTTCAATTCACAGCTGGAGCACCTTCTGTGTGGAGTCTGCATGCCCTCTCTGCGGTCGAGTGGTGTTCAAAAGACATGCCTGAATGGGCGTGCCTTCGTTGAAGGTTGGGCATCAGGCTAGCACCTCGGCACTGTAAAAATCTACTGCCAATCATTAGCAGACCGGAGTTCTGCTGTGGCAACCCCTAACTGGGAAAAGCCGAAAGAGGAACAACAACAAAAGCAGTCATGATATAGTGGGCTGCCAATAAGAAGATGAAGGGCTTGAGTTCTGTGAGGTGAAAACAGTTCTCTTCACCCCGAGAATGCACACAACCTTGTTGTTACTATCATGGAAGTGAACAATTTTTAGAATTTCATCCTGTGAAGCTCTAAAAACAGACATGGCTGAGCTCTCAATGTATGTTTCTAAGGCAGGAAATAAACAAGTCTTGAACAGTTCCATGCCATTACAACACAAACTGGACTGATAACTGGTGTCATTCTAAGGGGATCCAATGCATGTAAGACTAGAGAGAGATTGTAGACAATCATACCAGCTTCACCACGGATGATCTTCATTTTTCCTCTTATGGCTTCGAAACATTGGTCAAGACACTGTCTACCATCACAGTGCCCTTTTTAAGCAGAGTAAGTGTTCTACACCTACCAATGCAAGAAATCCAAACCACGCCCATCTCATTATGGCACTACTCAATGCTAGATACAAACAAAAAAAATACCTTCCCTTGAGGATTTCCTGACCAATAAAAACAAACATTTGCATAACTGCTAAAACCTGATTCCAATGCAGTGACAAAACTCTTTCTTTAACGATTTTTAAAGCTCACTCACCCATACTCATCCGAGTACCCCCAACCCCTCCGCCCTTGAGGGTGGCTGCATTCCCAGTGGGATCATTCCCCTATTCATTCATAATCTATTACACTGTGGCTAATCTCACATAGTAATAAATTTGACTTCCTGCATATGTTGGACTCTAGAAACAACTAAACCTTTTATGTTATAACTAACAGAATCCCTTTCATTTCTCCTACAGCCCTTAGCACCTACCTAAAGAAATTACAATACTTAACTAATGAACAAATACACTGATCCCACGAGGCTTCAATCATACTTCCATAAACTGGCAAACATATACCGCAAACTATAACTATGCACAGAGATTCCTGGACATCCATGTTAATGCTCTAGTCCAGATAATGCCCTCCCCTACACCACTACTCGATTCCACTTGACCATGGTCTTAAAAATAGAACAGCAGTGTGTTACAAATCTGACTGGTGGTCAAATCAGACTACTGTGTTGTCACTTTTTTCATAAGAACCCTGCCCAAGATCTCCTCCAAACCTTCTTATCACTGAACCCCTTTTCCTATTTTTCTATATGGGGTATGGGTGTTGTGTCAACTATCACCTTTATCAACTTAAGGCCACGCTCCTATCTTCTTCAGTAGTTATGTCTTACTGTCATATGTCTTCTCTCACTCAGTCCATCCAACTCTTTGCTGGATGTCCTTGGTTCCTCTTGCCTTCTTCCTATCTCTCCCAAATCTTTTTCACCAGATTGTCTTCTGTTTTCTGCACATGTGCCCAAACCACCATAATCTGTTCTCTTTAACTTTCTCTGCAATTGGAGCTACTTTGGCTACTGTTCTGATGTCTTCATTTCCTCTTTTCTCTGTCCTACTATATGCATCCTACCACCAGTCTCAGATACCTTTTCTCCATCACCTCTAGCCGCCTCAACCGTTCTGCCCTCACTGTCCAGATTTCTGTACCACACAGTAGAACTGGTTGCACCAATGTTATGTAAACCTTACTTTTTAGCTTCTTTCAAATTCTTCTGTCACACATTGCCTATACCATTTGGGAGTAGTCCCCCTCACCCCCAATTGTAGCCTTGACTGCTTCATTCAGACTTTCCTCCTCATCAACCACCCTTGCCAGATACTTGTAGCAGTTAACCTATTCCACTACTCTCCCTTCTGTCTCAGTTTTCAACTTCTTCTGAGTTCTTCTATTTACTGCCATGACAATTATCTTGCCCATATTCAGTTTCATCCCACGTGCTCTCAGTTTTGTATTTCATTCCCTTAACATTTGTTGAATATCTTGCTCAGCATATGCTTGTAATGCCACATCATCTGCATACAACAGCAGCTTCATTCTCTGACCTGTTAGCTAATGCAGTCCCAACACAGTAAGAACAGCAATAGACTCAAAACTGAACTCTGATGCACACCCTTCTGAGAATCCAAATACTGTTTGTACTTTGTCAATGGGTCCCTGTACAGTCAGCACTAAGTCTATCAATGTTTCCTGAACTTTGAACCATCGCAGGACTGCCACCTTGTCACAATTCTTCTCTAAGTCAAGGAATACTCAGTTAGACTCTTCCTTCATCTCTAGTGTCTTCTTAACTATCTCTGTCTCATTGCAAACATTTTATCAGTTGTGCTGCATCCTGATCTGAATCTAAACTGCTACTCTTCCATCTTATTTTCTACTATTCTGCATATTTATCAGTCACCATCTGCAGCACTTTCATGCAGTGTGACAGGAGTGTGATACCTCTATACATTTTCTGGTATTGGGCCTTCTGGCCTCTTTAATGATATCCATGACCTGTTTACTCAGTAATGGCCTGTTATCTGCCTCTGGGGTACAGGCCATGTGTTGAGGCTGAGTGTGTGAAGATTTGGATGCAGTACTGACACTTTTTCTTGGGTTAGAAGCTTTTCTGTGAGAGGTAGGCTGATGGGTAATTCCTTGGTTAGGCTGAGAAGTAAGGGGTACCAGTGCTGTCTGGGCCAGTTTGGGGCAATGAGGACAGCCCTTGCCCTTCCTCCCTAATCTTTAGAAGTACTCTGGGAATCAGTGGTAAGGGAGGGAAAGTGTACACAAACTAGTTGCCTCAGTGAAAGGAGAGAGCATCCACCTTCCATGCTCGTGGATGGAATTCCTTGGAGCAGAACCTGTTTAGCTGCCTGTTTTGAAATGTTGCAAAGAGGTCTACCTCTGCTAATCCTTGGAGGTGTATGATGTAGAGGAAAGTGTCCTTGTGTAGCTGCCACTTATGTGGGTTCAGGACAATCCTGCTGAGGTGATCTGCCAGGGTGTTGTGCTCCCCTGGAATGTACTGGGCTATCAGATGCAGACCCATCATTGAAGCTGTCTGTCAGATAAAAATAGCAAGGCTGCACAAGGGGTATGAGTGTGTTCCCCCCATTTGTTGATGTACCACATAACTGTGGTGTTGTCGGGTCTTGATCAGGAGAACTCCTAGTCTGAGGTGGCTCCTGAATACTATTATAGTGCTGTAGACCGCCAGCAATTCCTTCATGTTGATGTGCAGGGTAAAGTCTCCCTGATCCCAGGTGCCCTGAGTGCACGTCTCCTAGATGTGCACCTCAGGCTGTGTCTGAGGTGTCAGTGGTGATGGTCTGGCCTTGGGGAATGGTGGTGAAAGGTAGCCTCCTGTTCCGGGTATAAGCTTCTGCCCAACATAAGAATTCCTTCCTTAAGTAGCGAATCAAAGGCAGCTGGTGTTCCAGTGACTGTGAATGTTGGCTCATTAGGTTCTTGAGATATCACTGTAGTTTTCTTATGTGGAGCCTGGCTAAATGTAACATAAGGATGCAGAAAGCCATATATCCCAAGCACTTGCAAGAACTTCCTTGCTGTGAGATGTGTCTTGAGAGCTAGCTGAGAAAAGTAGAGTGGGAGAAAGCTCTGCTTCTCTGCAGAGAGGAATGCTCTTTGGGCAGATGTGTCCATGAGGGCTCCTAGGAAGGTTATCTGTCTTGTGGGTTGGAAATGGAATTTTTTCCTGTTGATGGTGAATCCCCGAGAGGTTAGGAGAGTTTGGACAAAGGAAAGGTCTTGCAGGAGTTTTTCCTTGGTGTCTGCCTGCAAGAGGCAATGACTGGAGCAAGGCACTTGGTGAAGACTCTGGGAGCAGTAGAATAGCCAAAGTGAAGAGCAGAGAATTGAAAGTGTTCTGAGCCTGCTCTGAAATGTAGGAAACTCCTGCAGGATTCTCTGATGGGGATATGGAGGTAGGTGTCTTTGAGATCTAGGGTAACTAGCCAGGTGTCTGGAGCCAGCATAAGTAATAGGTTATGAAGGGTCAGCATTTTGAATTTTGGCACTTGGAGGGACAGATTTAATGTGGATAGGTCTAGAATAGGGTGCCAGGTGCCCTCTTTTCTGGGTACCAGGAACAGCCTTGAGTAGAAACCTTTTCCTGCCTGTCCCTCTGGCACTGGTTCCACTGATCTCTGAGCACAGTTTTTTGAATTTGGTGGATGGCCTCTGCTCTTTGGTTTGCAGGTAAGTCTGGGAATCCTGAAAATCTTGGGGTTTCCTTGAAAGTGAATCTGTACCTCTTTGTTTAGCTGGCTTTGCTGCTGCTGTCTGGATGGCCTATCTCTGCGACATCTCCTAGACACAGCTTTGGGTTGGGCTGGAAAAGACCAGTATTTTGTTGGAAAGTTCTTGCTGACTCTGGAAGGCTGTACTTGCAGGAAGCCTTTGACTGTATACATAGACTTAGCCTTGTCTTCCATTTTTTTAATGACTTCCTCTGCTTTTGGACTGAATAGTAGTTTCCTATCCAAAGGGGCATCCAAAAGCTTAGATTTGACCTGGTCAGGTAAAGGCTGCTCTCTCAGCCATGCATGCCATCTGATGACTGATCCTGAAACTGCAGCTCTGTTAGAGGCTTCTAGAGCATCAAATCCACAGTGCAAGGAATGCTTTGCTACTTGGGAGCCGGAGTGGATCAAATCTCCTAGTTCTCTGGTAGTATTACCCTCTGCTAAGGTGTAAATTTTTTGTTTATTAATTCCAGTGTGTTTTGTTGAAATTTGAGCATGTGAAATTGGCAATTGAGGGCTATAATGGCTAAGGTAGCCGAAGTGTAGACCTTTTTGCCCCATCAGTCCAAAGCTCTGCTCTCCTTGTCAGTGGGTATTGGGTTTTTGGAGGCTCTGGTCCTAGCCCCTTTGGGACCCTGGGTAATGACTTCTGGGTCAGCTGAAGGGTTCTTAGATACCTGTGGAAGTCAGGTACCCTGTAGTATCTGTCAGGTTGCCTGGGTACAGGAGATAGGGCATCAGGGGAGACGCCAGACTCCAGGAAGGTGTCTTCCACCACATCCAGGATGGGTGGAATGGCTAAGGGATTGTGTTGAGGTAAGTCCAAAAACTCCCGGAGTCTCTTCTTTGATTGGCGGTAGTCCTTGGCCTTCCAATGGAAATGCGCTCTGAGTGAAATTAAGGTTTCCCTGAAAGAGAGGTCCTCGGGGGGGGGCCTGAAGGAATGGATTCCTCAGCATCTGAATCCTCAAAGGCTGTCAGGGGATGTTGTTCAGTGTCCGAGTCTAGAAATTCAAAGTCTTCAGACTGACTCTGAAAGCACTTTAGGTGAATGATCCCTTTTTCTTTTGGCTGGGGTAGCTGGAGTAGCCTGGTTAAACCTGATGAGGGTAATTAAATCTTCAGGCATTCTGAGTAACTGTTGAGACTGGGTGGGGGTTGGGTGGGAGGAAACTGGTGACTGGGCATGGAGGAAGGGGCTCTTCTAAGCGTGGCCTTGCTCTTAGGCTTCAGAGATTCGATGGGTCTAGTGGATTTAGCTGGTGGCATGGCTGTGGGTCTAGGCCTGGCGTTAGCCATCCAAAAAGCCTCCTCAGAAGCCGGTGCCTGCAAAGTGGCTCCGGACCCAACTGAGGTGCTAGCGATTGTCAAAACGGTCGAAGAAGTCTGATCCAGCGGCATACTGGACTCCAGAAGGGTCTCTATAGAGGCCTGCGATGGCTCTACATCTGTCATCAGTGGCTGCAAATGCACCTCACTGAGTTCATTGAACTAGTGGAAGGTAGGTTGGCTGACTTCTGTCGTCTGTGGGCCTAACCTTCTGAGGTCTGCCTCTCTCTCTCTTTATCTTTTCTCTTTTTGGGAATTTTGTCAGTCGATTGACCAACAGATGCCATTTCACATGAGTAACTAACTTCCCTGAAATGCCTAGCTACAAAATCAACTCTCCAATGGATGGTCTTAGCATTAAATAAGGTACAGAACTGACAACCGGGGACATTGTGGTCTGGGCCTAGGCAAGTTACACACAGATTTTGAAAGTCTCAGTGTGGTATTTGCTTTCCACAACGGAGACAGTTATTTACATTTTCAGACATCGGTTAAGTGCAAGAAAAAGGATCCTCAATGGGGCACTTAGCTTTAGTAGTATTCTCTCTCACTCTGGCAACAGGCGACCGACGCACTTGCAAACTACTTCTGCTTCAGGCTCCACGGCAAGAAAGACTGATGTAATGTCGTTGACAGTCTCTCTTTATAGCACTGATGACGTGATGTCAGTCTCGGGCGACCTGCAGCCGACGCAGGAGGGAAATTCTTTACTCTGGTATTCGGGCAGAGGGCTATCCAGCAGGGATAACCCCACAAGTGATGACTGCAACACTGAAACATGAAGAACATCTGGACATTCTGTGAGATATGTTCAGCTGCTTGTGGGAGACCTGATGTATGCTGGGTCTGAGACACTTGGATCCAAAGAGAAAACAGACATTTGGTACAAGCTCTGGATCGAAGAATAGTACAGCCCCATCCTAAATCACCGTCACATCCAAGAAAGGACATCTCAGCACATAGGAACCAAAATGGGGCATTTTCAAAAAGCATGCCTCCCCAGAAGAACTCCAGTCAGTTGAATCTGGGAGCTTATGAACCGATGACGGAGAAAGTAAATTGGAAAGCTTATCGCATCTACTCATCGGATCTGAGAGAACTTGGGATCCAAATGTAACATTCAAGAGTACGGATCCGAGGAATCCGTAGAATCTTAAGGTGGTTCTGACTTTTTTTTTTTTTTTTGTAGGGGGGTTGAGCCGAACCATGGTCAGGTGAGTTCACCTGAACTCTTTGAATCAAAATACGAGGCAAGAAAAAACTGTATAGTACGGGCAATATTCCTCAAAGGAAAAAGAGATTTGAAGATATAGCCTCCAGTCTGTCAATACGAAACAAGGGTGACACTGCTGAAAGGATTTCAACCCTTGCACTCTGGACACAGGAAACAAAAACAATAATCCATCACGCTAACTGGTAATCTTTGAAACTTGCTGGAATAAAGGGTCTTGACCATGTATTTTCCAGACAACAATTAGGAAACTTCTGCACTGTCACCATTAGTGAATTTAATCTCAGAAAACCACAAATTTCTGGAGAAAAAGGACAAAGTGAAAGGAGCTCCAAGAAGAAAAGCAAGCGCAATACAGCTTCACCAACAGATGAGTCAATTTGCAGGGGGGGAGAGCGAGAAGCCAGAGAAGGAAAGCCGTTCAAGTCCATTAATTGACTGAAGACACCAAAAATAATGGGAGAAGACAGAATAGCTATCTCCCATTCCAAAACATATACTAGCTGCCAAGGAAAGGTGCCAGAACCAGGAAACAAGCTCCACTGACAAACAGTAGTAGTAACTGTGAGAGGGAGAAAAGATTTAAAGCAGCATAGAGGCCACTGGATGCAAAACACCAAAATGGCAGGCAACTCCAGCTCAAGGCAGTGAAATCAAACAGTGTGGGAGGAATATGGAAAAACCCAACTGAAAATTACCAGAGATGAGAAGAGAGGGGGCTAGGTAACAACCAAAAAGATGTCAAACAACTAAAAGGGAAGAAAAATGCCGCAATAAGATATCTACACAGCATGGTTCCTGCCATGTCCTCGCTTGCAGTTTTGGCAAAGGCAAACAGATTAAAGGAAGCCGACCAAGTGAGAGGGAGGATAAGAATCACCATCAAACTTCATGAAGAGAAAAAATAAAAAGGAGCTTACAAAAATAAAAATACCATAATCCTCACAGCCCGAGATGTCGGAATCTTCCGTCTTACCACGACTAGCGGCAAATGAGATCTGAGGAGTTAGGGATGGTGTAGTGCATTATGGGAAGAAGGAGGGGCTCAAGACTAGGATCCGAAGTCTGGAAAATGTGGTTGAGACGGATCCGAGACCCAAAGTGAAAAAGAATGAAAAGGACAACAGCAGATGCCATATTACGCCATCTCCTGTAGATTTATACACAGCAAGAGCTGCTCAACTTACAGGGATGCAAATGACCTTGGCCTGTTTGACCCTTCACAGGCTCATAAAACAGGTAACTTCACCAATAACCACTCTACAAAGCTAAATCTGCACTGCATTATTAACAGACGTTGTTTAACAGAACAGATAACACTCCAAAAAGTTCCCCAACCTATGGAATAAGCACTAGCTTCATATCAAAGTAGCTCCCTAACTCTCTTTAAATCCCATGTGGATGGGAATTCATAAACTCACCCTGGGTTTACCTCCTCAGACCTTTATGAATTTCTATCTGATATCCATTTCTATAGCACAGAATGGGAAGTGCAGTGGGTAGGCTCATAATGATCTACTCGACTGATAGCCTAATATACATCTATGAACCCTACAAACTACCAACTCCAGTCTAACATGCACAGTTCGAAAAGTAATGAAAAATGAGCGATAATGGACCTGAGAAATTAGAGACCTCTTGCCGCTATATCAAAATACATAAAGGGAAGGTCCATCTTTTCTAAACCATCAGCATTGTCTGAAGATGTAACTGCTGCAAAAAAGTGAAGGTCTGAAAGTAAACCTAGCAAAAGCATTTCACAAGATCCAAAACTAGGTATAGTGTATACACTTAATCAGTTAAAAATTAACTTGCTACATTAACTAAAGGGATAAAATGGGATACTTAACAAAATACCAAAAGAGAAAGTGTGGAATACTCTCAGATACAGCACATGTGACCAGTAGTAAGCCAAAGAACTTGATACTGGGCCTTCTGCTATTTTTTATTATAGGTTTTTTTTTTTTTTTTTGGAGTTAAAAATGGGAGACCACCTGTGGGTGACAAACTGTTCAGATAACTGTAAGGTCGGAAACTCTTGTCACTTCCAGTGGAAGTGCAACAATGCCACAAGGGAATGTAGTCATTATGACACTTAAGGCGTTGTGGTAAGTCTCATGCTCAACATAAAGAAATGCAGTATCCTGCATCTTGAAAGGAACAGTGTCAACTCTTGACTATAAAACAGATAGCTGTAAACTGAGATAGGACACTTTTAATAGGGACCTTAAGCACACTCTGAGCACAACTTTTCCATTGTTCAGGAAAGCAGTGGGAATACTTTAAGACAAAATGGAAAATCCATGTATGCCATCAAACCACTCAAACCACTTTCCAACATAACTGAACACAACTCTGACCAGTGGACAAAACATTTATGTATTTCATGCTCTTGATCACAGCCTCCATTGGACTTTAGAAAAAAAAATAATTGATTCACCACATTTTAAATGGTACTCTATTTTAAATCTGAGACTTGTAAGTGCAAGCCCTGGAATTAAAAGAAAAAACTGCAAAACTCTACATGAGAACAGTACATTTTCATGGGGGAAGGTTTCCCCTGTACCCCAGACTGCATATGCGTGTGTGGGAGGGGGGCACGCTCCCCCCTTTCAACCTCAGAACTTATATATACCAACTCAGAGATTGCTGCATTTTGGATATAGAATACTCCGAAAAAAAGTCTGCTTTGGAACAGACTCCTCATACTCATAAAACAAAGTTGATCCCTATCTAGATTAAAACACAACTTGCAAAACAGAAAATTTACTCCAGAACTGCCCCCTGTACTACTAATGGACAGACATAATTTCTAAATGCTTTATCCCATGCAATGGTCCTCCCCCCTACATTATCTATGATATGACTCTAGTTTTTCTCATTAGGGGTAATATGGCATGGGTAAAACCAGTCTCTAATGAAATGGGATAGGTTAATTTGAGCACAAAAAGGGAAATTGGTTAGGTTTAAAATGACCCACAAGGGCAGCTAGGCTAGTATTTAACTATGAACCTATAAAAAAGCAATCGTGGGCATGGTGTTTGTAAATCTGCATTTTCACTCATTCACTCTCATTATTCGAAGACTCTTAACAAGTCATGGCATATCATTTACCATTCTGTACACAAAACATATATATATTACATGTATTTATATTTATACACACAGACAGACAGCTATAGATGCACACAAACTCCAGCAATCAGATAACTAGACTATTTCATTAGGAATCCACTGGGTTTTTAAGTTCTAAACTTGTAAGTATAATATCCCTCCTTATCGTTAATAAGCTAAGTTCTTACCATACTGAACATGTTAAGAAATCTGTTCTAATACTAAAAACGTTATCACAGTGACATCACCATCATGATTCTTCTAAATACAGGATGCCAAAATATTTTTCATGTACACTTCTTAATATTTTCATATCTCTTAAGCTAGCAAGATAACTGTTCCACTGTATATGACAACAATGTGGCCAACAAGAGAATACAGTGCAACTTTGTACATCTACCTAATGAAACATCTCAAGCCAGCTCAAAAATTTCAAATGTTTTGCATAAGGAAAATAAAACTAGAAAATGTATGTTCTAGAGGCACTTAAAGGTTGATCTGTATCTTGTTTGACAATGTACTTAAAAAGAAACACTATTTTCTGAAACACTTATACTTGTAACAGAAAGATCAAATCCATGCTGGGTAATCCAAAAAAAAAAAGGTATGAAAACTAAATACAAAAAAATTGAAATCAAAAGATATAACTTTGGGTCATAGCTTCTACTTAAATTATGGAACAAGCACCTTCTCCTGGTAAAGGATATACGTCTGTGTCTATGACCAACAGTCACTAGATAAATATGTCTGCCACATGTGATCAATTCTAAAGGATCCCAGCCACAAATATTTTACTCTGTAAGCTTGAACTATTCACACTCTATGTGTGTGTGTGTGTGTGTGTGTGTGTGTTCGCGCATGTATACTCGTACACGTACACACATTTTAGATACAAACTCTCATAACACAATCAATTACAGCATTGTCTTTTCAATTTAGATTTCCCACACAATTAAGTTCATAACTGCTTAACTCTAACACACGCAATTCTATTATCTTTCTATGCATAAATATATACATATGTACAGACACACACACGCATTTAATCAAACAAAATATCAGCATTTGGAATGTGCTGGGCTATGTCTCGACTGCTGAAATGTATACAGCACTAAAAATGGCAACGAGTTACTTGTACAAGAATGAAATACAGCAGGGATTGTGAATACAAGTCGGTATAAATTAAGATAGGCGATGAGGAAGGTTGGCAGGGAGTTTGCTACCCTGCGAAAAAACATTGTTCTGGTCATACCGCTCAACCTCTTTGCACAAGAAATCTGGACAAAGGTAAAATAATGGGGGCAACAAAGGCCCAAAAATAGGGGCAGATATGAAATATTCAGCTTATAAA